>NW_027397104.1:9117556-9220555 GCF_003265705.2 Callorhinus ursinus
CACAATGCTTTGAAACTAGAACTCAATCACAAGAGGAAAGTCGGAAAGAACTCAAATACATGGAGGCTAAAGAGCATCCTACTAAAGAATGAATGGGTCAACCAGGAAATTAAAGAAGAATTAAAAAAAATTCATGGAAACCAATGAAAATGAAAACACAACTGTTCAAAATCTTTGGGATACAGCAAAGGCAGTCCTGAGAGGAAAGTATATAGCAATACAAGCCTTTCTCGAGAAACAAGAAAGGTCTCAAATACACAACCTAACCCTACACCTAAAGGAGCTAGAGAAAGAACAGCAAATAAAGCCTAAACCCAGCATGAGAAGAGTAATAGTAAAGATCAGAGCAGAAATCAATGAAATAGAAACCAAAAGAACAGTAGAACAGATCAACGAAACTAGGAGCTGGTTCTTTGAAAGAATTAACAAGATTGATAAACCCCTGGCCAGACTTATCCAAAAGAATAGAGAAAGGGCCCAAATCAACAAAATCATGAATGAAAGAGGAGCGATCACAACCAACACCAAAGAAATACAAACAATTATAAGAACATATTATGAGCAACTCTATGCCAGCAAATTAGATAATCTGGAAGAAAGGGGTGCATTCCTAGAGATGTATCAACTACCAAAACTGAACCAGGAAGAAATAGAAAACCTGAACAGACCTATAACCACTAAGGAAATTGAAGCAGTCATCAAAAATCTCCCAACAAACAAAAGCCCAGGGCCAGATGGCTTCCCAGGGGAATTCTACAAACATTTCAAGAAGAATTAATACCTATTCTCCTGAAACTGTTCCAAAAAATAGAAATGGAAGGAAAACTTCCAAACTCATTTTATGAGGCCACCATTACCTTGATCCCAAAACCAGACAAAGACCTCATCAAAAAGGAGAATTACAGACCAATATCCTTGATGAACATGGATGCAAACATTCTCACCAAAATACTAGCCAATAGGATCCAACAGTACGTTAAAAGGATTATTCACCATGATCAAGTGGGATTTATCCCTGGGCGCAAGGTTGGTTCAACATCCACAAATCAATCAACGTGATACAATACATTAACAAAAGAAAGAACAAGAGTCATATGATCCTCTCAATAGATGCAGAAAAAGCATTTGACAAAGTACAGCATCCTTTCTTGATCAAAACTCTTCAGAGTACAGGGATAGAGGGTACCTACCTCAATATCATAAAAGCCATCTGTGAAAAACCTACAGGGAATATCATTCTCAATGGGGAAAAGCTGAGAGCCTTTCCCCTAAGGTCAGGAAAGCGGCAGGGATGTCCACTATCACCACTGCTATTCAACATAGTATTAGAAGTCCTAGCCACAGCAATCAGACAACAAAAAGAAATCAAAGGCATCCAAATTGGCAAAGAAGAAGTCAAACTCTCACTCTTTGCAGATGATATGATACTGTATGTGGAAAACCCAAAAGACTCCACCCCAAAACTGCTAGAACTCATACAGGAATTCAGTCAAGTAGCAGGCTATAAAATCAATGCACAGAAATCAGTGGCATTCCTATACACCAACAACAAGACAGAAGAGAGACAAATCAAGGAGTCGATCCCATTTACAACTGCACCCAAAACCATAAGATAGCTAGGAATAAATTTAACCAAAGAGGCAAAGGATCTGTACTCAGAAAACTATAAAATACTCATGAAAGGAATTGAAGAAGACACAAAGAAATGGAAAAACGTTCCATGCTCATGGATTGGAAGAACAAACATTGTGAAGATGTCAATGCTACCTAGAGCAATGTATGCATTCAATGCAATCCCCATCAAAATACCATCCACTTTTTTCAAAGAAATGGAACAAATAATCCTAAAATTTGTATGGAACCAGAAGAGACCCTGAATAGCCAGAGGAATATTGAAAGAAAAGCAAAGCTGGCGGCATCACAATTCCGGACTTCCAGCTCTAATTCAAAGCTGTCATCATCAAGACAGTATGGTACTGGCACAAAAACAGACACATCGATCAATGGAACAGAATTGAGAGCCCAGAAATGGACCCTCAACTCTATGGTCAACTAATCTTTGACAAAGCAGGAAAGAATGTCCAATGGAATAAACACAGTCTCTTCCACAAATGGTGTTGGGAAAATTGGACAGCCACATGCAGAAGAATGAAACTGGACCATTTCCTTACACCACACACAAAAATAGACTCCTAATGGTTGAAAGACCTAAACGTGAGACAGGAGTCCATCAAAATCCTAAAGGAGAACACAGGCAGCAACCTCTTCGACCTCAGCCACAGCAACTTCTTCCTAGAAACATCGCCAAAGGCAAGAGAAGCCAGGGCAAAAATGAACTATTGGGGTTTCATCAAGATAAAAAGCTTTTGCACAGCAAAAGAAACAGTCCACAAAACCAAAAGACAACTGACAGAATGGGAGAAAATATTTGCAAATGACATATCAGATAAAGGGCTAGTACCCAAAATGTATAAAGAACTTATCCAACTCAACACCCAAAGAACAAATAATCCAATCAAGAAATGGGCAGAAGACATGAACAGACATTTTTCCAAAGAAGACATCCAAATGGCCAACAGACACATGAAAAAGTGCTCAACATCGCTCAGCATCAGGGAAATCCAAATCCAAACCTCAATGAGATATCACCTCACACCAGTCAGAATGGCTAGAATTAACAAGTCAGGAAACGACAGATGTTGGTGGGGATGAGGAGAAAGGGGAACCCTCCTACACTGTTGGTGGGAATGCAAGCTGGTGCAACCCCTCTGGAAAACAGTATGGAGGTTCCTCAAACAGTTGAAAATAGAGCTACCCTACGATCCAGCAATTACACTACTGGGTGTTTACCCCAAAGATACAAATGTAGGGATCCGAAGGGGTACATGCACCCCAATGTTTATAGCAGCAATGTCTACAATAGCCAAACTGTGGAAAGAGCCACGATATCCATCAACAGATGAGTGGATAAAGAAGATGTGGTATATATACACAATGGAATATTATGCAGCCATCAAAAGGAATGAGATCTTGCCATTTGCAATGACATGGATGGAACTGGAGGTCGTTATGCTGAGTGAAATAAGTCAATCAGAGAAAGACATGTATCATATGACCTCGCTGATATGAGGAATTTTTAACCTCAGGAAACAAACTGAGGGTTGCTGGATTGGTGGGGGGTGGGAGGGATGGGGTGGCTGGGTGACAGACATTGGGGAGGGTATGTGCTATGGTGAGCGCTGTGAATTGTGCAAGACTGTTGAATCACAGATCAGTACTTTTGAAACAAATAATGCAATATATCTTAAGAAAAAAAAGATCAAGAAGATAGCAGGAGGGGAAGAATGAAGGGGAGTAAGTCAGAGGAGGAGACAAACCATGAGAGACGCTGGACTCTGAAAAACAAACTGAGGTTTCTAGAGGGGAGGGGGTTGGGGGATGGGTTAACCTGGTGATGGGTATTAAAGAGGGCACGTTCTGCGTGGAGACTGGGTGTTATGCACAAACAATGAATCATGGAATACTACATCAAAAACTAATGATGTATGGTGATTAAAATAACAATAAAAAATTAAAAAAAAAACACTTCTGGAGAAGAGATAGTGTCAGAGAAACATGCCGATGTGTAAATGGCTACTTCCTCCACAGACTTGGCCATTGAGGAAGCTGTAATCACATTCCAATTTTTTCTGAATGTCAAAATGTAACTCCTGGTATTCTGTCTTCTTGCAGGAGCCCTTCTCTACAAGCCATTTCTCATAAAAATCATGTGACTGGTAGTTGATCACTATACATGACTCTGCCATTAAGACGTTACCCCTGGCATTTTTCTTTTCTTCTCCATATTGAAACTGCTCTGAAAGGCAATGTGGAGAACTTCCATGAATCAATAAGTGATTACATCCAACTTTAATAGATTCAAAATCCTTGTAAGAGTGCAGACCCATCTCTTGTTAGTCTGAATCACTTCCAGCAGTGAAGGAAGCATTTGTCAGAATGACAAGGGTAGATTGTAATGTGTCCTAAAAAGGGAACGGAAGTGTTTTCTTTCCAAGTACACACACTTTTTTTTTTTTAAAGGAACAAACAAAAGTTCATGTGCTTCTTTCTCTTGCGTTCACACATACTTTCATTTTATGGCAGGGAAATTTGGGGCTTTTATTTCAACATTGATAGTTTAAATTTGACTTTAATTAACTGCCTGCAAGCAAATATGTAATGACATTTGCAAAAATCAAAGACCCCTTTGGAAATTTGATCTGAAGAGATTAATAAGGCCAAGAATTTAAATTTGAAATGCTTCATGACCATCATTTGGAGTAGCAATTATCACCCTTATGTACTAGGCAGTGTTCAAATTAGATTTAGATTTAGTCTAAGTGTTTCTCAACCAGGGACAATTTTGTTGCCTGTCTTTCTCCCCACACCCCACAGAGACACTTTTTGTTGACATAACTCTGTGTGTGTGTGTGTGTGCCTGCGTGCGTGCAATGTGCATGCACACGCTATTTTCAGAGATACTGCTGAATTTCCTACACCGCACAGGACAGCCCCCCCAATGACAAAAATTCTCCAGTCCAAAGTAACAAAGGTGCTAAAGTTGAGGAACCCTGGCTCCAGTTCAGACACAAGAACTTTACTAGCATGTTATGAAAGACATTGTCTCCTGTATTGCTGCCAAGGCACCAAAGTCAGGTTCTATATGTCTGGTTGAATTATTAAAGTTTTTTTTTTTAATGTTTCTATTCTCACAGCTGAATAAGATCCTTTACTTTTAACTCAAGACCATAGACACAAAGGAATTGACTGAACAAAATTAGAGTAACACAAAAGATGAGCTGTAAACAGATTTTTTAAATAATTTATTTAGGACTACCTTACAGGCATGACTCTTTTTAAACTCCTGCTTTCCTTTATTAAAATCTGGTAACATCTTTGTTCATAGGTGCATAGATTCCCAATATATTTATGCTTAATTTTTAAAAGTAAAATTTCTCTGCTTTATCTCTTGCTGTTTTATTGATGTTGCTCTTTCTTTGGTTTTTTGTTTTTTGTTTTTTGTTTTTGTTTTTTTTGGTCTCTTTGTGATTTCACATTCCTATATTGCCTTACATATCAGCTTGAACATACTTTCTTAGAGGGCCAAATACCTGAGCCCTCCAGTTTCCTAGAAGGGCTTTCTTTTTTTTTTTTTTTTAATTTTTTTTTATTACGTTGTGTTAGTCACCATACAATACATCATTAGTTTTTGATGTAGTGTTCCATGATTCATTGTTTGCGTATAACACCCTGTGCTCCATGCAGTATGTGCCCTCTTTAATACCCATCACCGGGCTAACCCATCCCTCCACCCCCTCCCCTCTAAAACCCTCAGTTTGTTTCTCAGAGTCCATAGTCTCTCATGGTTCGTCTCCCCCTCTGAATTCCACCCCCCTTCATTTTTCCCTTCCTACTATCTTCCTTTTTTTTTTTTTTTAACATATAATATATTATTTGTTTCAGAGGTACAGGTCTGTGATTCATCAGTCTTACAATTCACAGAGCTCACCATAGCACATACCTTCTCCAATGTCTATCACCCAGCCACCCCATCCCTCCCACCCCCCACCACTCCAGCAACCCTGTTTGTTTCCTGAGATTAAGAATTCCTCATATCAATGAGATCATATGATACTTGTCTTTCTCTGATTGACTTATTTTGCTTAGTGTAATACCCTCTAGTTCTATCCACATCATTGCAGATGGCAAGATTTCGTTTTTCGTTTTTTTTTTTTTTTTGATCGCTGCATAATATTCCATTGTGTATATATACCACATCTTCTTTAGCCATTCATCTATTGATGAACATTTTGGTTCTTTCCATAGTTTGGCTATTGTAGACATTGCTGCTATAAACATTGGGGTGCATGTACCCCTTCGGATCACTACATTTTTATCTTTGGGGGTAAATAGTAGTGCAATTGCTGGGTCATAGGGTAGCTCTATTTTCCACTTTTTGAGGAACCTCCATACTCTTTTTCCAGAGTGGCTGCACCAGCTTGCATTCCCACTAACAGTGTAGGAGGGTTCCCCTTTCTCTGCATCCCCGCCAACATCTGTCGTTTCCTGACTTGTTAATTTTAGCCCTTCTGACTGGTGTGAGGTGGTATCTCGTTGAGGTTTTGATTTGGATTTCCCTGATGCCGAGTGATGTTGAACACTTTTTCATGTGTCTGTTGGCCATTTGGATGTCTCCTAGAAGGGCTTTCTGATCTTTGTGTTTCGTTCCTGTGCAGCTTTGTGTGTTTGTTTCAATAAGGTCGCACTAGTTAGTTGACCATTTGCTCAGAAATCTCAGTTGTCTGTGGAAGCCTTTGTTGTTCAGCTACATGGATATTGGGTTAATGACCTCACTGATCAAAATTCCTTGTGTTTAATTAGTTAAATTATTATAATCTGTACTGTTCCAGAAAGGAGCTGATGCCATTTACCCAAATACGTTTTAGGACTTTCTGACTATTTTGGTTACCCGGCCTAGTAGCCACACTGACCACACTCCAGACAGATCCATGGGCAAGCTGTTTTTGATCTTTGGATATTGATGACTGCTCAGTCTCAGGGCCCAGGGAGGGATTATTTGTCTAGCCCTTGAGTGCTGAGGCAGAAAGAAACTGTGTCTGGCAAAATGCCACTGGGAGGCCTATGTCTCTAAAGATACTTTTCTCTCATCTTTTCTTGTCCCATAGTTGGAAAACTTCCCTTTATTCCAGAAAGTAGGAGAAGAGCTATACTTAATATGCCAAATGTATGACTCACCCTCCAAGCTACTGTTATCCCAGAAGTAAAATTATTTTTATCTTCTGTAAATCTTTTAACTCTTCCCTCACCCATTACAAGTGAGTTGACTACAAAAGGATAGAAATAATGATAAAGTTTCTGGGTTATAGAGAACCAAAAAGATCAGTTTTTTAAAATAATTTGAATGGCAAAAATGGTAGAAAATAACTACTCTTTTTATTTATCCTGGACTTTAGAGATGGGACATTTGGCAAGACTCCCAGAATACTCATCCCACTACCCTGTGAAGAACAATAAGAATCTGGGCTGTACAGCCTTCATTGAATTTAAAGGTCAGCGACATAGTGTCCTGTTGCAGTTGAGGACTCAGCTCTGAAATCACTCCTGCAAGAATTTTCTCATTTTTAAAACCTCCTTTATGTAAAAATGCCCATTGGCTTTAATCAGAAATTTATTCAGCGATAAGGCAAAGGAAGATTTTTAACTTCTCTGATGTGAGGGATCTGAAGAAATTAGCAGTGAGCAAGATAAATATCAGAGCGTCAGCACTACACACATTTCCTAATGGATAAGATCTTTGCTTTTGTTATTTTAATTTTCTCTGCATGGAATCAGATAGCCTACGTGCCTTCAATAATTATGAGTGCCTTCAACAATTATGATGCAAAGTTGTTAGACTTCTAGGTCTCACCAGAAAGTGCTAAAGTAATTTTTAAGTTTTATTTGGGTCGGAAGGGAAGATAGACTCTATTCCTTCCTTCATTCTTTCATTCACACACAGTGAAAGCATATGAAGGAAGGAAGGAAGGAAGGAAGGAAGGAAGGAAGGAATAAAAAGAAAGGAAGGAAGGGAAAGAAAGAAAGAAAGAAGGAAGGAAAGAAAAGAAAGAAAGAAAAAGAAAGAAAGAAAAAAGAAAAAAAGAAAGAGAAAAAGAAAAAGAAAAAGGTTGCAGGTGAGTTGCCTGGAGAAGTTTTTCGAGAGAAAAGAAGGAGTTAAGAATAGAGAAAGTAACGCCCAGTATTTTGCTGGCATATTGACTGTCATATGTTCCCATGGTAAGGACAACAGAGAGAACACCCAGGGGTTTTTATTCTAGCTTCAAGGATATTCATAAAGTCATGACCATTCTGGGGGAATTAAGTCACAGACATAAGTGATGTTTTACCATGTGTGGGCTGGCATTGGTTGACTTTGAAAACTGTTCTCAAGAGGAGAAGTGAAGGAAGAAGAGGCTTGGTGAAGGGGGGTAGTGAAATGGGATTCCTGAAGCTTGTGCATTGGTCGGACTGCGTTCTACACTTGGCATGTGACTTCAGGTAAGTGAGTTGAGCCTTCGTGCCTGATTTTCCCGATTTGATATGGCGGTAGAAATGATTCACAGAAAAGTTAGAAGGATTTCTGTATCTAAAGAGTTTTATACTGAATTGAGCTCCCCAGGTTAAAGGTGACAAACAAAGACAGTCCTTTGACCATTACTCTTTTGTACCAAAACTACTCTGCCCTCACTTTCATTGATCAAACAAGGCCTGGTTGCTCATTTGTAGTCCATCTCTCCATTTTGCAGTCTGCCTGGTCTTGTTACCCCCAGAGCTTTCTTCCTTCCAATTCCTAGCTCTTCCTGAGGCTCAGCTCAATAGGTTCTTGACTCCTGAGTCCTGCATGCATCCTTAATTGCACTGCAATGATTATGGTGCTGGTGTTTAGGGTGGTGACACAGGGATTGTCTTACCCCCTGCACATTTTTGGACCGCCTTTTCCTTCTGTGTTCCTCTAAATTTCTCTCCTTTCAATTAAAAAAAATTCCCTCATTTATTTTTGACTCCATTTCTCCTATCTTTTTATTCATTATCCTGATTAGCAAAGTATGAGGCCCTGAGCCAGCAGCAGACATGGCCTATTCCTCCCAAAGAAGGTGTGTTGGAAAGGGGCTATGAGGGAAACAAGCTACAGAATGCTTACAAACAGTGCCTTACCATGGAGTAGGGTAGGCAGGTTCTTCCCTAGTGCAGCAACGAGGGGACACATTGTCTCTATAAAATTGAAGAACAGTAATAAAACTGAGTAAAAGTTGGTCCTTTTTGCATTATCCCCATGTATCATCGGTTCTAAACAATGTCAATGATGAAATGTTCCCACCTTTTGTACAGCACTGCTCATAAATGCATTGTTCTTGCTTGTGCCCTACATTGATATTTTTTGTCCTTGGATCATGGGTTTTTCTTCTGCCATTTGATTCTGAACCAATTTTGTCTGCCTGGTCCCCTCTCTGAAAGAGGAAAGCTGTGCAGTGGAGGGGGAGGGACACTTTTCAAATGACATGGAGTTTCCACCTATTAAAACAGTAACAACGATAAAACTGGTTGTGTGATGGGAGAGGAAAAAGAAGTAAAAGCAGTCTGCCTTGTTATCATTCACACTGTCTAGGATCAATGACACTTTGTAATAGTATTAACTAGTCAATTCACATATACAAATGGATTTTCTCCACTAGCTGCTGCTGAGTTCAGTGACAACTGTTTGCCTTAACTACAATTGCACTCAATTCTCAGAAAGAAAGTAATGACTTTTTTACAAGTTCTTTAGGCCATTTTGCCTTTGGAATGTTCTTTGCAAAAAGAACATCCCCATAGTCAATTTTTATGTAGCCGGACACCAATCTAACTTGCATTGCTTAAGTGATTATGTATATGGGGGAGATAGCCAGAGCACTTAATTCTTGTTTTTGTTCAATGTCCAGACAGATTAACCTGAAAGATAAATATTGACTAAATCAAGGACTTACTGCCTTGATGTTTTGATTTGTAGAACTGGTATCTCCTTGAAATCCATGTCACTAGCTTCTGTGAAGGCTTGTTCTGACCTTCCCTTATTCCCATTTGCAATTCACTTTCCAGTTCATGCTGGGACTGCATTCAGCTCATATATACAACTGCTCTGACAGAGTTCAGTCTTAGAAGGCTACTTAAAGACCACCTTTTCCAACCCTTAGCTAGGTGCTTAAGCCCCTTTTAACAAAATCTTTTTATTTAATTTAATTTTTAAAATTTGGCACACAATGTTACATTAGCTTCAGGTGCCCTTTAAATCTTGATCAACTGTTTTTATTGTCCCTGTTTGAATACTTCCACTGATGGGGATAGCATCGCTTTAAGTTACATCCCATTTCATATTTCATGGTATGAGAGTATAGGTGTTCTTCTTCATTTTGAGTTGGAACCTATCCCTTGTCTTCTTGGGTGACTAAAAAAAAAAAAAAAAGAATTGAAAAATGAATACTTGTCCTTTCTGTTTGCTGGAAGTAGAAAGCTATTTATTGGAATGTTAGCTATGTTATGTATATTCCTTATACTTTAGGATACAAAGTAAGGATGATGACTCTAGAAAGAGTGGAAAAATTCAAATCTAGGCTTCAGGAGGTTATAAAATACAGGTTATACTATGGGACGAAGACGTTTGGAAAGTACACTGTGTCTTTGTTTCCCCACACCACCTTCAGATTGACAGGTGTAAATATTTAGCAAAGTCACAAAATGGGAGCTAGCTAGGACAGCTAGGGGTTATTGTTGTTATTGTGTGTGTATGTATGTGTGTGTGCAGGGGGATTGCAAAGGGAAAGGGGAAACCCCAACCATTTATCTTTGTGATTGGGGAAGAGAAAATTCTGCTGCCACTACCCTCATTCCTCCCCTCCCCCTTCACAGTTCTATTGGGCAGCCAGAGTCATCTCTAGTCTTCCATTTTGGATACCCAGCTGCCTCTGTGAGGCAGTGGCTTTGGCAACATCTCTATACCTCAAGACTGTTCTTTCTGAGAAGGAGGATAAGACACCAGAAGCAGTGGCTCATCACTCAGCCTTAGCAGAAACTCCCCACCTCCATCCCCAATGGCTTCTTCCTCTGGGAGAGGCTTGAAGAGGAGGACTCTTCAGTTTAAGGAAAAGAGGCCAAAGGTGATATTTTGTGGGAGATCATTAGTGGCCCCTGAGTTACAGCCAGTGGCCACAGAATCAGGCAAGACAGGTGCCTCAGTCTGAGGGCTACTGAAATCCCTGCTTTTGAAATCCTGAGACTATTTGGGAAATAAATCTTAAACATGTCAAACATATCAGGACCTCGAACAAATGCTTTTCTCTCTCCAGGTGTCTATCTCCTTGACTGTAAAATGAGTAGGTGGGATTGAGATGGAAACAAAAGTTCTTTTCAGTTCATACAGTCTAAGAATCTAAGCTTGGTGTTGAATTTAAAGAGTTCAAAATCAGGCTTGAGCTGAGGGTGGGGGAAGAGAGAAGAGAGACTGTGTTGTCATTAGAACCCTTTGTAAAATCCTTTTGAAAATATTCACCCTGAACTTGAAAGTGATTTACTTTCTCAAATACTGGCAAAGCTTTCAAACCAAAGGACTTCCTTCTAGTATATAAGGTAGAGGAAGCAGTGTGTGACAGACTAAAGTGAATATTTTATGTTTAGGTGGGTTTGAACACATCTAAAGGTAACTGTTAAACTTTGATAGAAAAGTGTTTCAGGGGGAGTTATAGAGATGAAAGCACAAATTTGTATAGCATAAGCTTATGGAGGGGGTTTCACTAACTTGGATATTGTTACAGAGGCAATACTACACAAAGGAACCATGTTCACTTAAAACAAAACCCATAGAAGCTACACAGTTGAGCCCTGAGGATATTAAAACATTACTAGTGACCAGGAAGGAGAAACCAAAGAATCATTGATCTTCTCGTTTGATGGATTTAACTTTTATTATGAAAGCCTTTGTTGTCTTCTAATTCCATGGCCTTTAACATATTCTTGTAATTTGTCTGTTCTCTACCATTATTAATCAATAGACAATTTTGGTTAATCAAATATTGCAGTCAATGGGGACTGCCATATATATCACACAAAGATCGTCAGTTGAAAAGTATTTTTTAAAAATACTGTGCTCACTGACGACTTATGTTCATTCAACAAAATTGGGATGCTGTTAATAAAAGAAGATACAATTGAGGTTAGATGGGAAGAAAAAAGAAGAAAAAAAAAAACAACCCAAAACAAAAGATGTCCCTTATAAAAGAGTTGAGACTGGGTATAGTAGCAGAGGAAATATTGTAGTAAATTAGATTTGAATGGATACTGAAGGTTCAACCCAAGGCAAGGGCAATAGAAATGGAGGGGAAGAAACTGATTTGGAAGATATTTAGGAAATGAAGTTCCTTGGACCACATAATGTGGTATAGAGGGCAGAAGGGGAGAGGAGAGAGAGGAGTCAGGATGTTTCTTAATATTTTTGGCTTAGAAGACTGGGTGAATGTTAGTGCCACTCACAAAGGCAGAGACAATAGAAGATACAGTTTGCTTTGAGGAACAGATGGCAAATCTACTTTGACATTTTACAGTCAAGATGTATATGAGCATCCTTGAAGGGAGATGCCTAGGAGCCAGGTAAATATCCAGTTAGATGGACCTACAGCACAGGGGTGACAGTGAAAGTACAGGAATGGATGGGATTTCCAGGGGACATCAGAGAATGGGAAAACAGTCAGGGTAGTGTCCCCAGGAATACCCTCTTTAGGAGATAAAAAAGGGCAGGTGGTTGAATCAGTCTCTAAGACTTTGGGATTGAAATTTAGAACAGCTTGGGAATGGGGCTTGGTTGGAGAGGGATAACTCTTCCTTTAAGATAGAAAGGGCTGTGAAAAGGATGTTTGGTTGAGATTAGTTATGTGTGGTCTTTTGGGGAGTTTTGGAGGCAAGAAAGTGAGTAACTAGAGAGTTGAGGGAGTTCATACATCTTCATGAATCTCTGTCATAGAATTATAGAATGCAAAACTGTAGCATCAAAAAAGACTGTAGGAGTTGTCATGGATTGAGTTATTGGTCCCAATTCTTCACTTCCTTGCTATAGTACATCCATGCTCTTTGCTATGTAATATTGCAGTGCCTTTCCATTATGGGTGGAGTGTATATTACATTGATATTAGACTTGGCCATGTGACTTGCTTTTGACACTGTGATGTTGGTAGATGTGATGTGAGCAGGGAGAGGTCTTATGTGCATGTATAGTTTGGCTGGATCACCATGAAGTGGTTATGCACTGGATATGCACTTCTTCTACAGACTGGGCTCCAGAATGAGCCATGTACAAAGCACAAGTAACCTTAATCCAAAGGAGTAGATCCCAGTAAACACCACTCTAGGAATATGAACTAGGACAGATCAAGTGGTCTAACCTGCTCTCAGGGACTACTCAGAATAAGTCTAATTATTCTTTTGCAAGAAAGTCCTTCATATGTTTGAAGACTCATTCCCTGTAAGACTTACCTTTTTCAGATTTAAATGTAGTCACCTAGCCCTTGACTTCTATTCCCACAGCCTTCCATATGTCTTCTTATTCTTTAGGGGCTGAAAAGCTAATGACTGCGTATCCAGACCTCTTTGAAGCTCGGATTCTGGTTGCAAGGTAGATTGTTCCAATGAGATGTGCTAGGATGATATTTGGAAGGCAGAAGAGATGGGGAGGCCATTTTCAGCTGGGAAGCAAGCTTATGCAGGTTTAGAGGCAATTGAATTGACCAGATCAGCATTCCTCTCCTAGCCACCAGCTCCTACCATGTCAAAGAAGCAATAGTGGCAGGGGCAGCAATCATCACTTCCCGAGCTCCGAATTGTTATGGTGGTACCTTTACAGGTTGGTTATGTGGTGCCTTCCTGACTTGGTGCCTATGTTTCTAGCCTTCTGAGATTTCTGTAATTCTGGGTTGAGTTCCCTGAATTAAAGCCCTCTCTGCTTGAAATTTCTAGAGTGATTTCTATTTCCTACATTGAACCCTGACTCACTCACAGTCTAAACCTTTCCCCTTCCGTTTCTTTTTTGGACCCACGTGTGGTTTCTGGTCACCCAACTGTTTGTAACCAATTTGCATTGGAATGCAAATCAATTTAGCCATTAGTCACCCTTTTCAGTTCATTTGACTTATTTATTTTTGGTAGCAAGGCACTTCTTATAGAAGGAAGTGGTATGTTCATTTATATTCCAGCACGGGCACCGATCTTATTGTGGATTAGGTATTTTGAATATCACTGGCTTGCTCAAAAACCACAGGTCATGTACTTTGTATTTTCTTCCTCTAGGCACTGAAACTGCTTCTTATTTTTTTATTGATAATTGCAATTTTACCCCAGGAAGCATATGTTTCCCGGGGTTACATTATCTCTTTGTAATGGAAAATTTCTTTAAAAATTAGGTGACTTTTCCTAACTCATTTTTTGTTTCTTTTTTCTGAAATAATCCTTCTTAAAAGTAATTACTTCTTTCATTAACAAAGCAATGCGTGCCCATGATAAAATAAAAGTTTTAGCACTTTCATTAAAGTTTAAGCACAAATAATATAATATGAAAAATAAAAATTCTTTTATCTCTCCAACTCCTTCGCCAACTTCTCCAAAGTAACTATTGACAGTATTTTCATTAAAAAATTATTTATTTTTCAGTGGAAATAGCCTTAGCTGAACCTCACAACTGTAGTTGTGCCATTACTTTCTTCACCCAGGGTGGATAATGTGAACTTTTATATTTATACCATTGTGACTCTGTCACAGTGACCTTTTCAAGAACCAAAGCACCAGGTAGATTTGGTGTTTATGCTGTTGCCACAGGATGGGGATTTAATTTTAATGTCAGCTTTTGATCAAATTATGGGATATCTATATCGACAAGATAAATAATGAATCCATTAATTATAGAACCAAGGAGTAAAACTAAATTTTTTTAGTTGTTGTTTCCAAAATCTTCAAATAAAAACTTTTATTAAAAATGAAAATCCACAAGGGAAAAAAGAAAAGAGAAGGAATGACTATGTATTAGAAAACATCAAATTTAGAAAGCTATTAAAGAGAATCTGCTTTTTCTGAAAGTAATTAAACAAGCCACTGTATCTGCTCATTGTGATTGGTGAGCCTGTCTTTGTGTCAAGTGTTTTTTTCCCCTCAATAATTTCATAATCTTATTCACACGATTCACAAGTGAGAATTAAAGTGACACTGATTTAAATGTGCAGGTCGAACACATAGAACACATTCCAGTCCAATTTACCTGTCCTGAGGAGACCAAGGTGTAATTGGAAAAGGACATTATTTAAAGTTAAGAGTAAACATTTCAGTTTTCTGTGTTTCCTTTCAAATCATATTACTGTGTATTTCTGTTTAGTCCTGAGTGAATATGGGGACACCTAAGGCTAAATGGAGACTTCTGTTCCTCACCTGATGTTTCCAATGTGACTGTGGTTAATGATCTATAGAGAGGTAGGGTTTGTGTCTTCCTAAATAGTTTCTCTAGGACTGGGTGGCCATTTGCACAAAGTGGCAAGAGCTAAGTGATGACCCTCTGAAACTGGATGATAGTGGAGAGCAAGGGTGGGTATAATTGTCATGAGCCTGGCTTCACTAATGCCTGGAAGAGTGGAACTGGGGCTGATACTGAGTTGGTATGCCCCAGGACAATCATACATATTGTGAAAATATTGGTTGGCAAATATCCATGATCTTTGCTGATCTTTCCGTAGAGCTCTTCCCTGTCCTGTGATCCTCTTCACAATCCAGAAACTAAAGAGTGAATATGTAGTGCTATAGGGAGACTAGAGACCCCTGAGCTAGTGTCCGGACCAGTGCTATTTCTATGGGCTTCTGCCTGGACAATACCATTTGCTAAATACAGTGAAGATCGTCCCTGGATGGAGCCCACCAGAACTGGATCTTTAAGACCTTCGTCTTTCATCAGAACCCTCTGAATTTTTGTATTCCCAAATTAGGATGTCCGTTGGTCCTGTCATTCCATCCAACCATCCTAGCAGTTTTAGGGTATTAAGTTTTGACCTTTAATCTGAGAAGGGAGTTTGTAAGTCTCCTATACATATGGGGGGGTGCAGAAAATTTTATAGTCTTTGGGGTGGTGCAGAAAAAGAAAAGAAAGAAATTTGGTGGGGTTTTTTTTTGAAATGTATGATTTTTTTTTTTTAAAGATTATTTATTTGAGAGAGAGCAAGTGCACGTGTGTGCCCATGGTGGCAGGGGGAGGGTTGCAGAGGGAGAGAATCTCAGACTCCCCACTTAGGGCAGAGCCCAAGTGGGGGCTCAATCTCACTACCCTGAGATCAGGACCTGAGCCGAAATCAAGAGTCAGTGCTTAACTGACTGAGCCACCCAGGCATCCCAAGAAATTTGATTGGTTTACTCTAAGCCAAAGATTTTTTTTTCCCTTACAACTAGGCTGAGGATGAGGAGGAATGGTTTGAAAAAAACTTCACTTTAAAATCTTTACCCTTCTATTCCTGTCACCAGGCATCACCAAGCAGATTTTAGAGATAACATCTTTCATCAGCATTAAAAAAATCCTTTTGGTTCTTTTTGATTCATGACTTCACACTTCAAATAGTCTTCAGATATTAATTAAAACTTTCAGACTCAAGGTACCACCTTAATGGTTTTTCTTTGCAGTGGCTGTGGTTTCTAAGAAATATTTAGTTTGATACCACCAACTAAAATCCAGTGTGGAAAATAAACAAACAAACAAATAGTAGTTGAAACCTGTTGCCATGATTTCTTTTCTAGTTCAATTTATTTATTTATTTTTTACTACAATAATTGGTTTGTTCCCTTACTAGTCAGTAGTAAATGTGGTCTTCAAGGATGCCCATCTTATTCTGGTCTGGAATTATCTACCCCCTGCCTGCGAGGCTGCCCCTGGCCCCCCCAAGCAGTAAAAAAATGTCCTGGGCTGCAGGTGGTAATTATGGGCAAGTTGAGTCATTTGAAGGGGGTGGGGTTGGGTGAGGACTGGTAGAAGCATAGATTAGTTTAGTCCCAGCCTCCACCAATCTGACGGATCCCCAGATTGTGGGGAATAAAAACATGGAGATGGCCAACTTCCTGAGCTCAAGCAGTTCTCGCTAGGGATTTTTTTATAAAAATGGAACAAAGGAAAACAAACAAACAAAACCAGACTCTTAAAATGCAGAGAACAAACTGGTGGTTATCAAAGGGGAGGTGGGTGTGGGGAACGGGTGAAATAGGTGATGGGGATTAAGAGGTATGAATTTCCAGGGACGGCTGGGTGGCTCAGTTGTTTTGCATCTGCCTTTGGCTAGGTCATCAGGCTCCCTGCTTGGTGGGAAGCCTGCTTCTCCCTCTCCCACTCCCCCTGCTTGTGTTCCCTCTCTCACTGTCTCTCTCTCTCTGCCAAATAAATAAATGAAATCTTTAAAAAAAATATTGACCAAAAGGGACAATATTCTTAATGCCAAATAATTTCTGTTCTCTCTCCTTACATTCCAGAGATTTTTACTCAAATTATGGCAGAAAATGCCCAATATCTATTATCTCTCTTTTCCTTAATAATAGATTATGGTTTTTAAACTTGGAACATTGTTTTCCAGCTAAAAGACTAAATTTCCCAGTCTCCTTTTGTAGTTAAATGGGACTGTTTTGACTAATCAGTGTAATTAAAAGTATTGTGTGGAGGTATCAAATAAAGGGATCTGTCCATCTTGTCCGTTCACTTCCTTCTATCTTTCTGCCTCTGCCTGGAATGAAGATATGGTGACAGGAGCTCTAACAGCCACTTTGGATCTTGAGGAGAGGGGACAGCCATAAGGAATACAACAGAGAAGAGTGTGGGAGTGGTCCCTGACCACTTTGTGGAAGCGTGATTCCACCCCTAGTATTAACAACCTCCAGGTCATTTCTGGGCGGTGTGGGTCGGAGTGGCCAATGGCCTGCAGAACAACATGCCTAAGTTTTATTGTGACTACTGTGACACATACCTCACCCATGACTCTCCATCTGGGAGAAAGACACACTGCAGTAGTAGGAAACACAAAGAGAATGTGAAAGACTACTATCAGAAATGGATGGAAGAGCAGGCTTAGAGCCTGATTGACAAAACAACCGTGACATTTCAACAAGGAAAGATACCTCCTACTCCATTCTCTGCTCCTCGTCCTGCAGGGGCAATGACCCCACCTCCCCCAAGTCTCCCGGCTCCTCCTCGCCCTGGTATGATGCCAGCGCCCCATATGGGGGGCCTCCCATGATGCCAATGATGGGCCCTCCTCCTCCTGGGATGATGCCAGTGGGACCTGCTCCTGGAATGAGGCCACCTATGGGAGGCCACATGCCAATGATGCCTGGGCCCCCAGTGAAGAGACCTCCTGCCCGTGCCATGATGGTGCCCATTCGGCCACGAATGACTCGACCAGACAGATAAGGAGAGACAGGAACCTCTATATTCATTTTATATTCCTTGTTCTACTTCACCAGGAGATCATGGTGCTGTGACTCTGGGTGTTTTCTCACAGCAGGACAAGGAAGACATGCTCCCCCTTCCTATCAAAGAGAGAACAGTTTTTGCAGGGGAGTAGTGGGACAAAAAACAAAAACAAAAACAATTTTCATTTGTATTGTGAAATGTGAAAATAAAATTGTCAACTGTTTTAGTTTAGAAAAAAAAACAAAAACAACCTCCAGACTTCTTAAAAACTGTGAATTAAAAATAAAATTCTGTCTTGTTTAAGCCACCCATATTTTGGATTTCTCTGTACTTGGAGCCAAACTAATTCTAACTAATTGAAACTCTGGTATTCTATCTTGAGGATGTAGGCCTTTACTATGTCCTTCTGTTGCTCTGTAGCATTAAATCCTTACTTATTTATTTACTTATTTAATAAATGCTCATTGAATATCCACCATTCACCAGGCATAGACTAGGCACCATATATTCAGTGGTGAGCAAAACAAACATTGTCTCTATCGTTTAGAGCTTACAGTCTAGTGAAGGAGACAGACAATAAAATGTGAGATATAATCTTTTATTTCCAACTTTTGCTATCTTTTCCCCCTTCTCTTGAATTATTCTTTAATTTGTGTCTTAAACTCAGAGGAAAGGGCCTCATAGCTTCATCATTTCCTGAAATACAGCCACAATGACACATATGACTTTCAAAATAAGAACTCTTGGGGCGCCTGGGTGGCTCAGTTGGTTAAGCGACTGCCTTCGGCTCAGGTCATGATCCTGGAGTCCTGGGATCGAGTCCCGCATTGGGCTCCCTGCTCGGCAGGGAGTCTGCTTCTCCCTCTGACCCTCTTCCCTCTTGTGCTCTCTATCTCTCATTCTCTCTCTCTCAAATAAATAAATTAAATCTTAAAAAAAAAAAAGAACTCTCTTGACTCCAGCTACTTTCTTTCCACATAAGATTTTAGAAATCCTGTATCACATGCCAGTTTTTAGTAGCCAGTAGGTCTTCAGTTTGAGGACTGTGTTCACTCCCTAGTGAGGGCGTGTGTGTGTGTGTGTGTGTGTGTATCTGTGTGTATGGGCACATGTATGAGTTCTGGTTTCTTTGCTCCCTTTGTGATTTAACAGATGCTAGGATTTGTTTCTGCCTTTACCCTGCCTCTGCTAAAATCCATATTTGTCCTTTAATTGCTTTTTTTAATGGCCCTCAACCACTTTATGGCTTTCCTAATTAGGTATTATCTAACCCACAAGTTGTCAGAATGATGGCCAAGACTACGCTCTCACTCAGGGGGTCTGTTAGGACTGTAACAGAAGCTATAGACCTTGTCTTTTTTATTGACTCTTTTGGCTGTATGGGTCTTCAGAGCCACAAAAGATAGCTGTGCCTAACACTCAGATTTGTTTCCTTGTTTTCTTTCACTGATGCTATAACTTTCGATTTGTATGGGTGTCTTTCCCATAACTCTTCATGCTTTTGGTATACGCATTCCATCACTGATCTGTCTTTTGATTTCAACCTTTCTTCACTTATTCCCTCCTCCACTGTGCTGCGTGTCCTCTTCGCTGTGCTGCCTGTGATTGTAATGACTTTTCAGCTTGGATAGCAGCCAAGGTGTCCAATCCATGATTTCCTTTGACCAAAATCTTTACCAAAAGAGCAGTACTTTAATAAGCACTGCGTCTCTGTGCGGTATTTTTCATTTAGCCAAGAAGTCTGTTTTGTCATTGTATCCTTATTTTTGGACCCATGGCTTTAGTAATTCTTTTATCACACAGCTTTTTTTCAGAGACTCAATTATGGCTCAATGAGTAAAATCCAAAGAATATTCCTTTTCCAAAGAGCAAGATGCTAGAGGTGAGAAGCAATATTTTGGCCCTGGAAGCAACTAAGAGAGAACAGTTGGACTTTAAAAGTTAAAGACAGGAAATGGTTTATTGACTTCAAAAAGTTTACTTGGTTCTGAAACAATCCAAAAGAAGCAGTGGCACTAGGTCTATTAAATTCAAGAAACAATAAATTTAAGTTATTGGCACAAACATTAAGTATCTTGATATGTAGAGCCACAGTCTGATAATATTGCTAAATTTGGGTTCATATGACAAGATATTGAGAAATCCAGGAAATTTATGACATGTTAGGGCAATGGGCTATGTCACTTAATTGATGAAAAATCCATCCTCTTTGAATCATGTTATGAAAACTGCTAGCAAAGAAAAAAAAAAGAGTCCAAAATTCAGGATAGATGGCTGGAATTTTTTGGAGTCAAATAGTGATGAAGCTGTAGCAATTCTTTCAAAATCCCAGTCTCTTCCCTTAGAGTGATGGGAGTTGCATTTGAGTTTGTAGAAGGGTCTCAGAGGTGCTGATGGCTTGACCATCGAAAATAGAAAATCTAGGGCTGTGTTTATTGAAGCAATCCTCTATGCATAAACATCTCAATTTTTTTGGTCTTATAAGAGCACAAATCAACAAAAGTGGAACCAGTTGTTATGAAAATAGGATTCTGCGTCAGATTTACCTAGTAAACAGTGGAGATGGTTTGCAAATCTGGATGTTTGTTTTAGTGTATATACCAGATTTTTTCTCTAATGATATTGTTAGATGCTCTGCCAGGATTTCACTTTGTTTCCTCCCTCAGATACTATCTCTCCCATTGCTATTTTCTCCTCATTATGGGTCAGATGTTCCTGCTTTTTACATGCCTAATTATTTTTATTGGATGTGAGATACTGTGAATTTTACCTTGTTGGGTGCTGAGTATTTTTGTATTTCTATAAATACTATTGGGCTTTGTTATAGTATACAGCTAAGTTACTTAGAAATGGTTTAATCTTTTGGGTATGGTGGGACCAGAGCTATTTTCTGCCACTACTGAGGCACTACCTTCCTCGTGAAATTTGAAGACTTTCTGTTTCGACCCATGAAGACAGGAACAATTCATAGTCCTGTATGAGCAGTCTGGATTGTTCCCTCTGATCCCTTTAGGTGATGCTTTCCGTGGCTTCAGGTAGTTTCTTCACTTACAGGAACTCAGCTGAAGACTGGGGGAGGACCCTTTGCAGATCTCTGGAGTTCTCTTTCTGTGTAGCTCTCTCTTCTCTATTACTCTGCCCTACGGGCACTGGCCATCCTGACCTTCCCAGACAATGAGTTCCTTCTCCTTCACTGTGTTGGAGAAGGTCATTATGCGGATGTGACTGCCAGTTGACTTTTGAGCTGGACTGGGCATCTGGAGACTCCTCACCCTCTCCACTGTGCTTGGAATGTATATCCCAATCACTGTTCCCATACTAGGAGCCACTTCATGGATGCAGCCTTGAGAGAGTAATGTGTTGTTGAGACCATCTGGACTGTATACATGACTGAATGCTGTAAAGGCCTCCATATAAACTTTTCAGATTCTTGTGGGTGGATGTGAAGATCCGCTTGTCTTGTGACTGCCCAAGACAAGCATCCTGTGTATGTTCCCTTGCTTGTTAAAACCCACCACCTATGAATCTGAGAGTGGTCTGCCTCTTTCTTCAGTCTCTCTTTGCCTTCTATATGTGGGGGCCAGTTGTACAATTTACCCGAAATTGTGAACTAACAAACCCAGGAGGTCCTTCCTTTCTGTCCTGCAGCCTGAAAACTCTCTCAAGGCTGTAAGATGGGGCAGTGATAGGGCTAAACTTATTTGTTGTCCCATCTTAGGGATCACTGTCCTGTGCTGCCTGATATTCAATGTCTGAAAACCATAATTTGTGGGGATTTTTTTTTCAGTTGTTTCAAGTGGAAGGGGAAATCCAGTCCTGGGGACTCCATCTTGTCCAGAAGCTTTGTGTATCATGTATCACACTGGGTAATTTCCCTGAGCAGGGTCTCTACACACAGCAGCAGTCTTGCCTCAGCATCCTGGTGTCTGAGAAGGAAAATCAAAGGGAAGTAAACTCATCCCAGCAGAAATTCAGCTCTTATTCATGCAATTACATTGCTACACCAGTTCCATCTCTTCAGTCAGTCATGGTTCTAGATGGCATCGCTGAGAAGGTTCGTTCTTTGGTCATTCACCCATCCATCCACCCATTAACTATTGGCTAAATATCTTTTATATAGTCAAACTCACTTAATTGTTGGAGAATAGAGAGAGTAAGACCAACTCCTTCTGGGAGCCTACACTGTAGTTGGGGAAAATAGCTGATAATGATCCATATGGTTAATTGTGATAGATGCTAAGAAGTAAAAGCTAAAGGATGCCATGAGAGCAGCTAAGTGGAGGACTCATGTGATCTGGAGAATTAGGAACATTTCCCTGTGGGGGTGACATAGGAGCTGGGACTTGCAAAGAGGTGATTATAAGATAAGGCTGTTTTTCTCAAAAGGGCCTGAACTATTCAAAAAATATTTTATTGGGGCGCCTGGGTGTCTTAGTCATTAAGTGTCTGCCTTTGGCTCAGGTCATGATCCCAGGCTCCTGGGATCGAGTCCTGCGTCCGGCTCCCTGCTCGGCAGGAGGACTGTTTCTCCCTCTCCTGCTCCCCCTGCTTGTGTTCCCTCTCTCGCTGTGTCTCTCTCTGTCAAATAAATAAATAAATCCTTAAAAAAAATATTTTATTGGTCATTTAACATAAACTTTAGGGTCTGATAATGAAAATGTTCTTACTATCCGACAGTGCAGAGAAAGACAGTAAAATGGAAAATGCATATTAAAACTTTACTAAATCATTAAACTTGGGTTAGAAATTAAAATGTTAGTAGTGATTGAGCTTGGATTGTGGAACTCTAGATGATTTTTTTTTTTTTACATTTCTGTTTTCTTCAAGTCTTCTGATGTTTGCTGCATTGCTTGTAAAATTAGAAAAAAGGGAAGCAATAGAGGAAAAGAAAAAGGGGAAATATGCAGTACAATTTAGGTGCTGCTCTTTAACAAGTATATCGTGACCTGATCCTTTAAGTACCAACCACACTGTGTCCTGTGGCAAAACATCGATGCTGTTTCTAAGGACACGTTGTCAAGCTGACCAAATGAGCCATTTTACTGAGCATTTAGAAAACAAGTTCAAAAGAGGATTTTGTCTTTGATTTCTATAAATCAGGCACGGGCAGATGTGCTCGGCGAGCTGGTAGTGAGCCTGTGTGTGGATGTCTGTCTTTTTACATCCGGGCGGTTTCTTGGCATGTGCGAAACATGGCAGCTCTGCTCCTAGAATCGTGTGGCAATATCAAAGGGAAGGGGAGCGGGTAAAGCTCTGTGTCTGCTCCTATTTTTAGGCAAAACTCTTTTCGCAGTCAGAAACGTGACTTTTCTAAGTTTGGAGCTTTTAATCGACATGCACTTTTTTTTAGAACTTGGCACGCAGACCACTTGTGGGTTCAACTAGAGGGATGTAGGACCAATTTGGAGTTCTGGACTATTACTGTGTTTGTGAAGACAGTGGTGGGTTTCTTGGATCGTTTTAACTTAGTTTTTAACCTTATATCGACATGACTGAAATTCGGAGAATATAATATTTGTAATCCCTGGAGGAGGGTTGGCTGGAATTACTCAGCTCAGGAACAGTTTTCTAAATTCATGCATATGAGTACATGATAGGAATTATTGGTAGCAGGCTTGGAAAGCTCAGAAGGCCACAGGCATGGGTGGAGGACCGCTCAGCCCTGTCTAAAATTCTTCCCATCAGTTTTCATAAATTTATAAAAGCCTTTATTTGGTATCAAGTGACAATTTTTGGTAAAGATAATTGTCTATCTTTAAAAAATAGAACCCGTAGGATTTAAAGGATTGAGGTAAAATTCACATTATATAAAATCCAACATTTTAAAGTATATGATTCAGTGGCAGTGAGTACATTGACCGTACTATGCAGCCGTCACCTCTACCCAGTTTTAAAATATTGTCATCATCCCAAAAGGAAACTGCGCATCCACTAAAGCAGTCACTCTTCATTCTGTCTTTCTGATTAATCTGCGTTCTGTCTCTGTGGATTTGGCTATTCTGGGTATTTTGTATAAATGGAATCATACAATATATGGCCTGTGCGTATGGTGAGTTTGATATAGCATAATGCTTGTGAGGTTCACCTGGGTTTTAGCATGTATCAGTCCTTTATTCCTTTTTATGAGCGAATACAATTCCACTGTAGGGATATCACCACATCCTGTGTGTTCACTTGTCAATTGGTTTGTTTCCACCTTCGGCAATTGCGAATAATGCTACTGTAGACATTCACGTACGAGTTTTTGCTTGAACCTTTGGTTTCAGTTCTTGGGGCTATACACCTAGGAGCGTAATTGCTGAGTCATCTGGTCATGACTTCCATGTTGAACTCTTTGAGGAAGGCCCAAGGGTTTTCCACAGCAGCTGCTCCCTTTATGTTTCTGCTGTCATTTTAAAGTGTACGACTTCTTTAAATGTTTTTTGCATTTGCAAGATGACGTTTGACATCTTCTCCACTGGAAATAGCATGGTTTGACTGAAACATTAGTCCCAAATAATAGTCATTGAACACATGCATACAGAGGAAGAGGAAAAGAAAGGCACAGCCTTAAGGAAACTCTTCTCAAACCTTGTGAACTTGACAGCATAGCACCTAGAATTGGGACCTGTCTTAGAGAACGTCTACTCATTCTGCACATGTGACACCAAAGCCACTAGAAGTGGAGTGATTTGGGGGATTAAAGAAGAGGTCACTCTGCCAGTTATTGGCAGTTAAGACTCAGGTGGTGATTTTGCAACTCTGAGCCCATTCTTTTCCCTACACTCTGCACTTAACCCATTCATTTCCTGGTGGGCCCGATTCTTAGTTTAGGATTTTGTTCTTTTGCTCAGAAATCTTCTTAGGAAAGTGGTGGGCCAGCTTTATTTATCCATTTGTTTCTTCATACATTTATTGTACAAATACTTAAGGAATGCTAATATATACCAGAGAGTGCTGAGAGCTAAGGATATGGTAACAAAGAAGCAGTCATGGGCCCATCTTCAGAGCTAACAATCTAGGAGTAAAGATGACCACTTGACAAACAGTTACACAAAGAATGAGTTATAATTGGACTAAGTGCTGTAAAGGAGAGGTACACAGTGCTCTGAGACTTTATAGTAAGGAGACCTGCACTATTTCAGTGGTTGAGTGTGTCAGAAAAAGCACTTAGGTTTATAAAATCTGATGTGGTTTGATTTCAAGGTCACCTGGAAGACTCTCTTAAGCCTCAAAATTCTTCCTCCATCTGTTCATTTATGTCAGGATTTAAAGATTTGATGTGCCAGTTCTATTTGTCTTATGTGCATTTAAATAAAAACGTCTATTAAAATTTAAAAATTCATTTGTGGACTCCCTGAAATGACCTCATCTGCCACCACTGGCCCGCCTACCCCACTCGAACACTGCTGTTCTCGGTGTTGATGGCTCTTCTGTCATTTTGAATTCATGAAACGGAGTGTTCCCACTCAGAACAGAGGTGTGTCATCCATGTAGCAGCAGGGAAGGAAAAGGGAATGATACAAGCTAGAGGAAAGAAATGGGAATGAGGTCAGTGATTGAGTAAAATAGAGGTGATGAAAATTGAGATAAGGGGGAAGACACAAAGAATAAGGATGGGCTCAGATGGAGAGAAAGAAGCTGGTCCTCAGGAAAACTGGACTCTGATGATGGGCAGCTCTGCGCTCCTAGCAGAGAAGGAAGTAAATATCTTCCTCTTTCATTTACGTCCATTGATTGCATTCGTCAATAATTTGGACACAAATGACATACCGTGGAATGAGAAGGGGCGATTTGAATTAAGTTCAGCTCCTCCCTGATGGGTTAAATGTGGGCACAGTTGTGATTTTGAAGTTTAAACTGTTTTTCTCTTTGTTAAGAGATAGAGATTTGAATTCCTCCTTGGGGCATATCATACCTTTGCTATGTTTTACATATTTGTAAGGGTTCTTGTTGAAAATCATGAGGCAGATTTTTTTTTTACACTGAAAAGCTTAGTGTTTTGTCTAGGAATACAAATGACTATTTGTGATTGAGCCAGAAATCTATATTGGAGACATTGCTGGCTTTTATTTTCTTGGTGGAGGTGGGGAAGGGGGTTAGGAAAATGATTTTTTTTCTATATATAAATTTTAGATTCAGGATGCTTTGAGTCTCTGAAAGAGGCACAAAATTTTTTTTTAAAGATTTTTAATTTATTTTTTGACAGCAAGAGAGGGAACACAAGCAGGGGGAGTGGGAGAGGGAGAAGCAGGCTTCCCGCTGAGCAGGGAGCCCGATGCGGGACTCCATCCCAGGACCCTGGGATCATGACCTGAGCCGAAGGCAGACACTTAACGACTGAGCCACCCAGGCGCCCCGAGGCACAAAATTCTTGTGGAAAATTTCATTTTCCTGTTAGTGGTCTTTGGCAAAAAATGTGATACTACTGAGACTCAAAGCTTTATCTTCTACCTACCAATGGAAGAAAGACCAAAAGGAAACTGGACTTAACTTGGCATAAGTTAAGTCAAATTTAATGTCTATATTAATTTGCTAGGGCTGTGGTGACAAAGTACCACAGACTGGTGGCTTAAATAACAGAAATCTATTTTCTCACAATTCTGGAGGGCACAAGTCTGAGATAAAGGTGTTGGCAGGGTTGGTTCCTTCTGAAGGCCTTGAGAAAAGAATCTGTTCCAGGTCGGTCTCCTTGGCCTGTAGATGGCTGTCTCCTGTCTGTCTTCACACATACAGACACCCTCTGTATGTGTCTATATCCAAATCCCCTCTTCTTATAAGGACACCAGTCATATTGAATTAGGATGTACCTTAATGACATCATTTAACTTAATTATCTCTGTACATACCCGATCTTTAAATGCAGTCATATTCTGAAGTACTAGGGTGCTTAGGACTTCAAAATATGAATTTGGGGGTGGGGACACAGTTCAGCCAATAACAATATCCTGTACAGTATTTCAGATATAATAACCTGGAATTTGCTGAAAATTCAGGGTATATTATTTTGCAATTATTCTCTTGGGGCCATAGGTTAAGACTATGGTCATGGTTTTTCATGTGGCATGTCCCACTTTTCTGGAAGAAACTGATCCACAGACAAAAAAGAAAATTGAGAAGTCATGCCAAGGATTGGAGAAATGGAGAACTTCAGGGCAGATGGGCCTGGACTTTGGGATGTTGGAAATATGGAGCACGTAATGGTGGGGATGAGGTAAAGTTGGTCCTTTGGAGGCAGGCTGGGAGCTAGGCAGGGTGACAATCTAGGAGACATCACTGAGGGCCTGGGGCCCATGGGCTCTCAGAGTATCACATATGAATACATTACTAGTTGTATTATTATTTCCTTATTTTATGCCTAAACTTTCAATATTTTGTAAAAAAAAAAAATTCAAGCTGGGCCTCAGTGATACTGTAGAGAATCAAGGGAAGATTCTCTTCCAGATTTGGGATTGGGTGACAAAGGGAGACCAACACAAATTCCCAAACCTACTGTGTGGTCCCAGAGTTGCAGCAGATTGTGTCCAGGGGCCATAACCAGGGGGGCAGAAGGGGAGGTGGGGAGTGTGCTGATGAAGAGCTAGAATACGAAGAACATAGACTCAAAAGCAATGGTGGGTGTGGGTATTTTGAGCTGCCATAAAGCAGGTGGAGGCGCTAAGAATTGTAATTTGGGTGTTAACATAAATGTGACCCCATTTTATTGTCAGTCACAGTGAAGCTTTGGGATAATGTTTACAGAAACAATTTTGAAATCAGTTGTGTCAGTTAAAAATGCTTTATTGGCTATCCCTCTGTATGAAGGCAACAAATGTTTGGGGAAAAATAAAAGCTTTGTAACAGGACTTCTGCAAGTGTTAAAAACAGTTGAGTGAAAAGTCTTATGGTTTTAAATCTTTAAGTAGCAACTCACAGGCACTTATTAAGGTCAAACTATAGTCTACATCAACTGTCCCAGTGATGCTTCTTGTTCCTTTCTGGACCAGGATCCTATCCAAGAGCATGTTTGCATTTAGTTGTCATGTCTCATCAGTCTCCTTCAGTTTGGAACAGTTCCTCAGTCTTTTCCTATCTCCGTGTCCTCAGTAGTCTTAGAGGATAGAGGTCTTTCATTTTACAGTATGACTCTTCATTTCGGCCTGCCTCATATTTCCCTCTGACCAGACTCTACTGGAGGATGGAATTTAGAAGCCACCATCTGGATATTCAGAGTGATCCTTGGCACCAGGGTGTTCCTGCATCTAGACCTTCTCAGAGGACAGAGTTAGGAAATGTATAAATGTGTCTATGTATATATGTGCACACGGACACACACATCTCTATCAAATGCTGTTTCCATATTTATCTGAATCCGAATATGGAAAAGCCTGTAAGTTCATACGGAGGCTTAAAATCCCCATCTAATAATACTTCCAGGTTCTTTCTAGCCTTTCCTTTTTTATGCTTGTAAAATACCTTCCCAGAGAGCAAGAAACCTGGTTTCCATGATCCTCAGTGTATTTCCTTATTTGCCCTATCAATTAACTTATTTGCTCAGTTTTCAAGTACTCCAGTTATCTTTTCCCTCTGCCCCTTCTATGCTACACCCGCTGATCACCTTGCTTCTTCACATTCTAGCACCTCTCTCCCAGAGCGGGAAGTGAAGGGCACATGAGAATGGAAGGGAAATGGGGAAAGGAAATAAAGATGGAAGGGGCAGCAAAATTTCTTTATTCCTAAAGTTTATTTCTAAATTTTGTGTTACTTTTAACCTACAGCATGCTGAATGATGCAACTGTTAAGACATGATTACATTTATTTGTTTACAAATATGTCTGCCCCACTTGATGATGAGCTAGGGAACATAATCATCTCTATATCTCTATATCTCCAGTGGTTTCCACAGTGCTTGTCACATGGTAGGTGCTTGGTAATTGCATTTGGTTCCAGTGACACAAAAACAATTAAGACATAATTGTTGTCCTCAAGGAGTGAGTAGAAATAATTAATGCAATCAGATAGTCTCTGTAACAGATACACGTGGAAAATTCTATGGGCATATAGGAAGAATGATTAAGTCTAAATGGGATTTTGCCAATATAAATAAAAATCAGAGGTGTCGTCAGATAAATATACATCTTTTAAACAAATTTTTACAGTTCATGTAGAAAGTAGAAATAGAATTTGTGTAGAATAAGCATTAGAAGCTGGTTGCATGTTCTGAGTGAGAGGGTTAGCATTAGTATTAGAAGCTGGAAGGATAGTTGAATCAAGTCCCTGAAAACTGTGAGACCGGTCACATGACACTTTCGCAATGGCAAGACCTATTTTAGTAGCACTCATTTGAAAACCTCAAAAGAACTAAGTATTTTCTAGCAGGAAGAATTCAGACTGATCTCATTTCAACAACACCAATAATAGTGGTCATAACTTGTGTCTCCAGTCTTTTGCATTACAAAGTCTCTGAACCTGAGAGCCAGGAGGGTGGGGAGTGTGTCTGCCCTGTTCATCAAAGTATCCTCAGCATCTAGCTAAATACTTAATTAAAACTTCTTCCTATTTAAAAAAACAAAACAAAACCCCAAAAAACTCCTTCCCATTTAACTTTTGTCCAGTTCTCTGAACGCACCAAGAATGGCAGACATGACCCCCAGGATCTGCCTGTTTCCTTTAAATTGAGCTATGGTCCCTGTGCGTCTAAATTAAGCCACTTATTAGCTTATTCCTACTCCAGTGTCTTGAACTGTCTTTCCCTGGATTTTTAAGACTCCCTCTTGGCTCCAAATCTCTCCCTTCTTGCTGCTCACTTGATCCCTCTCTTTGTGGATTGACCAGGTTTTCTTGATTCACCTTTCCAAAAAATGACAATGAAACTTCTCTTGAGAAAGCATTCTCAGGGAATTCCAGGATCAGGCAACAGACAAAAAGCAAAGTTAGAGGAAGGAGCCTAAGCACAGAATGTGAAAGTAGAAGATCCAGGACTGGATCTCCAGGAGACTATACTAAAAAGGAAGCCCGAAAGGGCAATTTTTACATTCCTGTGGAATTTCTGAAGAGTCTGGGCACATTTATGGGCCTCTGACAGCAGCCTCATGTCCCATGGTTAAAGTATAGCCGGCAAGTAAAGCAGTTCACTTGAGTCACTCCTTCTGTCTTTATAACGTGAACAATATGGTAGGTGGCAGTGATCAGGCTAACAGCAAACATGGAAACGATCGCTCCAAATAAAATATTAACTAATGCAGATCTGCTGTGTAAGTGGCTTGATGCGTGGTAAATTGCATTTGCAGTTGGCCAAATGGAAAGTGATGTATGTCGGGCACAAGAATAATAAATACAAGGAACGATCAATTGAACTGAACTAAAGTGGGATGGTTTTGAGAGACGACTTAGAGTTATATCTTCCAAGCATGGCTAAAAAAAAAGGACTCAATTAAAAAGTAAATTGGAAAACTATAAAGTAGCTGACACAAATACAAGGTTAAGTTTATGGAAGTTATAAATGCTAAACAGTTTCCCTCTACAATTCCAATTTCTGCCCACTCTCTGATTCTTCTTGTGCCTTCCATTTCTTTTTATGAGTATTATTACTCAACGGGAGAACAATCAGTTATATCAGAGCCATTCATTGTAAAGTTTGTGTCAATAATTTTTATTGAAATAGGACAAAAACAGAGGAGTTTGTGTCCATAAGCATACATAAATAGGAAAGAAAAGCAAATTATTATGCTATCAGGGTACCAGGAGGAGTCTTTGAACTGAAGGAGAAAAAAGAAAAAAAACTCCTTGTGGAGAGAATAGAAGGTGCTTCATTTCAATATCTATTACAATTATGAAAGAGCCAGAGTGTTCTATGTCTTTGAACAGTCTTTGTGAACAGAGCTGTGTGATCAGGCCCACGGTTCTGATATCCAGGCCCTGAGGCTGGTAGTTCAATAACCAGCAGAAACAGCCAGGGCTTTGGGGACGGAGAGTGAAGTGAGGGGTAAGAACTAGGCTGCTCTAACCAAAGTGATCACAAGAAACTCTTCCAGGGATTTTTATCTTAAATAATAGGTTTTTGTGTGTGTGTTTCTTTATGGAATCCTGACCTCCTGGGGCATGGCGGGGAGGCAGACAGTAAATTATCCTTCCAGTTTCAGGGTTTGAAAATTACAAACATATAAATAATACCTGGTGGGGTGCCATGGAATGTTCTGATTGAAGGGACATAGAAACCGGGGGAAGAACGAGGTGGGAGATGAAAATCTCTCTGTTGGCATGCTTACCTGGATACTGATCGTAAGTTCTAGATAGAAGAGAGTCTTCATTAGTTTTGGATCTCCAGATATCCATTATTATTTATTTGGGGGAGAGGGGCAGAGGGAGAGGCTGAGAGAAAATCCCAAACAGGCTCCATGCCCAGCGCAGAGCCCAATGCGGGGCTCCATCTCGTGACCCTGAGCCGAAATTAAGAGTCGGATGCTTAACTGACTGAACCACCGAAGTGCCCTGAGTGGGTCCTTTCATGCTGGTTTTGTCACCTCCAAGTTCACAACCAGGTATATTAATGGCAATCACAAATTTGTTAAGCTGGGTTAGAATCTATTGTAAATATCCAGCAAAAGGGTTGGGATTAATAACCAGTAAGAGTGATATTGAATAATGAATAGTAATTGTGGCCAGAAGGGTCATCATTGTCCACAGGCCCTAAGCAAAGCACAAGGGAAAAGCAAGGCAGATGGTTTGGACTCTGTTCATGTAGCTGCTGAGTCCTCAGGATGCTGCAGTGTCATCTGCCCTGCCATCTCACTGTCTAGCTGTCTAAGAGGAGGCTCGGCCTTGGTGTGCAAGGCTGGAGCCACTCCCTGCTCTCTCTCCCAGAAGTTCAATTAAAAGAGCCCTTTTGGTGAACTCTCGGGTGGCAGGTTATTCTCTTTTATAAGACTTTGTCTTGTTTGTGTCATATGCAAATTAGCTAGCCCATTGTGTGGATCTCAGTAGAGATAACCATTTACATAGAAATAAATGCCAACCCCACTAAGTTAACTGAGTTGGAGCAGAGCATGTTTACAAGGTAATTTCTTTATCTACCTGGTGCACTCTGTGTTTATTACCAGCCATTTTTCTGTCATTGTCTTTGTTCCTTTGCTTTCCATCCTCTATGTTTGAAATCCTCTTGCTCTTGCTAACAGCTTTGACTTGGCTTTTGAATTCTAATATGAAAAACCAAACTGATGCTAACTTATTTTTTATGGTTAGTTCAACAAACGTTAACACATAAACACAACAGCAGATTTAACAGCAATTATCAAACATGTGCTATGGATCAATTACTGAATTCTCATATACATTGTCTTTTCCAAATTCAAGCTTATTGTACAATCACCTAATCATCTAAGGAGAAATGAATTCTTAAATTCTCACTTGGTATTCTTTTTTTTTTTTTTTTTATAGGAGAAAAGCAAATTTAATAGGTGTCTGTATGGGAAATCCACACAGATGTGAAATTCCAAAGACAATGAGACAACATGAAGCTTATATGAGCTAAAAAGAGGGGCAGGGACCTGAGGACACAAAGGGAAGAAAGCTCATTAGCACTTATTTGGTATTCTTAAGATTTGAGGTTAATATAGACCTTCCATGACCACTGTCAGTAGGTGTCAAACCCTCCCGCCCCCCGAAATTTCCAACAGCTTATGCTTATGAAAAGTTGTGGCCATTGCTGGTAAAGGTTAGGTTAGTTAAGTCATCCTTGAACTCCCTGAATTTAACTGCTGGGTATACTCTAAGCTAATGAAGGAGGAGGGTTCTTTCCATGAGCACACCATAGATCTCTTACCTCAAGACATTTCTGTTAGCAGGAATGGGCTCCTGAGAACCATGAGCACTGCTGTTGAGGAAAGATCAGATTCAGTATTGGGCAGTCTGTAGGGAATGACTGCCATTTGGGGGTAGTGGGGATATTGCCCAACACAGGAAAATGATCATGTCGTGATAGTTTTCTGGATAGGGAACACTCAGCAACCTGAGGTGACATCACATGCTATATTGTATATCTGTCTTCCATGCTTCCCCATACTTGCTTGCCCTTCTTTCCTGAAGGGATAAAATCTTACTTTCTACAATTAAAGACAAAACAAGACAAAAAAATTCCCAACACCTGAAATCCTATGCAAATGGCCCGTACATATTAAGATAAAACCTTGTCCTGAGGATAATGTAAAAGAGGGGAGGGTGTTGCAGGGGGATGGTGAGAGGAGGCGGAAGAGGAAGTGCAGGTCAAGAACTCAGCATGCTCATAAATGAGAGGAGATTGAATGAATCTCACTGAAGCCAGAGAGATCTTTGCAAAACGCGAAGTTAATCATTTCACTTCCTGGCTTGAAGCCCCCATGTCAACCCTGTCCAATAGAAATATAATAGGATCCGTAAATGTGAGCCATATATGTAATTAAAATTTTCAAGTAGTGACATTCAAAATTAAAAAAAGGTGAAATTAATTTTAACAATATATTATATTTAATACAGTATAACCAAAATTTGTGATTTAACAATCATCGTAAAAATTACTAATGAATTTTTAATATACCTTTACCTATGAAAAATTTAGAAATTTGGTGGGTATTTTTTATTTGCAGCATTTCTCAATTCAGGTTAATTACATGTGAAGTACAGGATGGACACATGGGGTTAGTGGCCACCATGTTGGACAGCACAGCCTTAGATGGTTTCCCAATGCCATTAGGACAAAATCCAAAATTTTTTATATGGGTCAATACCTATATGGTTCAGTAGGCTCTGGCAATGACTACCTCTTTTGTCTTATCTCATGGCACATCCTCCTTCTTTGTTTTTGCCCTAGGTAAAAGAAATTTCAGTTTGTTGAATTGTTTCCTCTCAAACATTGGGGCCCTTAAACATACAAATTCTTTTGCTGGAAAACTCTTACGTCTCATTTTTGCATGCGTAACTCCTGCTTATACTTATGTATTTATATACATATTGACTTGAGTCCATTTTGAGCTTTCCATTTATCTTAATCTGTTTTATTTTGTTAGCAACCCTATATTATATGACTTATTATAGCTCCTCAGTGTGTTTTAATATCTAGATTCTAGAGAAATGGAATTTTTTCATTATTTTTCTTTTTCAGAGGCTTTAAAAAATGTTTTTCACTTGTTTATTTTCCAGTCAGATCAATTGTTTTTTCCTCTTCCAAATAATACCCACATTAATTTGATGAAAATTCACATTTTTGCAATTACTGGGACTTTCCACCAAGAATTATAACTTCTTCTTTTTAAAATATTTTATTTATTTATTTTGAGAGAGAAAGAGAGAGAGCACATGCAAGCAGTGGGGAGGGGCAGAGAGAGGGAGAGGGAGAGAGAGAGAATCTGAAGCAGGCTCCATGCTGGACACGGGGCTCAATCTCATGACACCAAGATCATGATCTGAGCTGAAATCAAGAGTCAGATGCCCAACCGACTGAGCCACCCAGGCGCCCCTATGTTATGACTTCTTATTTGACTTTTCAGTATCCTTCCCTTTTTCCCTGAAGTACTTTCCCTTCTTGCCTTCTGAAATACCACCTTATGCAGGATGAGTTTCCCAGGAAACTTTAAAAAAATATTTTTCAGTGAATGAATGAGTAAATGGAATAAATATATTTATTGAAATATTCTTTAATACTGTACAGAAAAATTATTCTTCTCCTTAGTGGAGGTCTTGCAATTTCCTTGAGAGGAGGGACAAATCTTTGTCCCCTGTGTGGCCTTAGAGGCAGTCTCATGCCCCTTTCTGTTGGCTTTGCTATGAGCTATCAGCAGGCCTGTGCTGGCTCAACAATGGGGCAGCAATACCTCTGGCCAATGAAGAGAGTGTTGATTTTTAAGATCTCCTGGCTGAGCTTGGGATAACTCAGTTTTCTGCCTTTTTTAATAAGGCTCTTTCCCAGAATACATATAGCTCACATCATTGCACAGTCAATTGCGTTCACCTTACACCCTCCCCCTCCCCCACCCCCATATAAATAAGTGAAGTGATAGGGCCAGGGGCTCTTTCCTGGAGCACAGCCCAGCCTAAGCATGGCACCCATTGGGATAATGAGAGCTTGGGAGATCAGATGGATTCTGCTTACTCTGCTTACATGCCCTTATACTTAGCACAGCAAATTGTTAGGTATATTACAAGAAATTGATATTTGTCATTTCATTATTAATAGGATCATTTTCCATTGCATATTCTAATTCATTGCTACTGATATATAGGCAAGTTATTGATTTTCAACATTTTTTGTACTTGGCTATCTTCCTAAACTCTTATTCGTTTAAATAGCCTTTCAGTTGATTTGCTTGGGGTTCTGAGTAAAAATAGAAATCATATCATCTGCAAATAATGGCTTGTCACCTCCTTCCCATGACTATACATCTTATTTTTTTAAATTTTCATCTTTCAATTTCTAGAATTTACAGGATAATGTCAGACAAGGGTGCCAACAATAAGGATTGTTGTTTTATTTGTGATTTGAATGGAAATGCCTCTAGTGTTTTAAATGGGATGTTGGTTGATGCTATGTAGTCTTTACTACATCAGGCATGGCTTCCAATTTTCCTACTTTACTAAAAACAATTTTTTTCAATAGGTTATTTTCAAGTGTTAGAAAAGATGTCTGATTTCAGGCTCATACGGTTCCTTGCAACTTCTTCCTTTTGGTCTCATTTTATAGGTAAGTGTGTTTCTTGCCCATGTTTCTGATATTTGAAATTTGTAATCCTGCTAAGCTTTCCTCTTCTCAGGATTCCTCAAACTGTCCCTTATGCACTTGATTTTCGACCTTTCACCCTATGAGTGACTCTCTGGACTTTCTCATGTTGCCAATGCTTCTTTTAACTTGTGACTGCTCAACTCTGGAAGTCCATTATTCTCCTTCCTGGAAAGAATGTGTGGATTTGTCTCTGGAGTCCTAAATTCTTAACTCATAGAAATACAATGAGGAGTCCTTTAGGAATATAAGGTTAACTTGAGGACAGTATTGACCTTTATTCTAAGGGTGTGACACTCTGGGGCAGAGTGGGGGTACGATGCTTTCCAGGTGCCATGAAATCTAGGAAGGGTTCTGTCTCTCTAAAGAAATTCTGTAATTTCAGAGTCATGAAAATAAATGTGTTTCCTGACAGAGCATAAGCACTTGGATATGGAGTTTGTTTTAAAGACATTGCTATAAGGGATTTCTAATGTTCATAGCCTCAAAATCATGAAACAAAATGTCAGCTCCAAAATCCGACATGGGGAAAATATGAACAGCCCATGGGCATCAGTAGCAGAGCTACTGAGCAATCCTGGGAGAAGGTTTTTACCTGTAAACCTTGTGAATTAGTCTATGTTTCTGACAATCATAATGTAATAATTTCTGTTGTGGGTTTATTGTCATGCCAACAAATTTCTCTATGTTTGGAATAAATAGGCTACTTTCAGAGCCTCAAAGGTTTATTTCATGACAACTGAAAGCAGGAGGGAAGGAATGTAAACTTCTTACCCATGTCTTTACATCTCTCTCCTAATCTCTGGAGATATGTCTCCAACTGCCCACTGAATATTTCTCACTGAACACCCTTATAGCTACCTTAGGCTCAATTCTTATTTTTCCCTCAGTTAAACTCACTTCCCCTATCCCATTCCCTATTTGGTTGTGGCAGAGATTGCTTCTTACTCCCCAGGATCCACGGTATCCTTCTAACATAGCAATAGAATCTCTATTAACTGGGCAAAAGGCCACCCAAAATAATATCTACATACCTCTCAACCTCCTTTTCTCATTCTTTCTAAGATGATATAAGTGAAAGTGTCATGTGACAGCTTCTGGGATCTTTCTTTCTTTCTCTCTCTCTTCCTTTCTTAAGATTTATTTATTTATTTTAGAGAGCGGGAGAGAGAGAGCATGAGCAGGAGGGGCAGAGAGAGAAGGAGAGAGAATTTCAAGCAGATTCCATGCTCAGTGCAGAGCCCAATGCGGGGCTTGATCTCATGACTCTGAGATCATGACCTGAGCTGACACCAAGAGTTGGACATTCAACTGACTTTGCCAGCCAGGCGCCCCTGGAAACCTTCTTTAAATGACTGCCATTGAAAACACTCTACCTTCTTCATTCATTTCTTTCTTGCTTATGGCTGGAATGAGAAAATGATGGTTGGAACTGGGGCTAGTGCAGCAAACTAAATCATGAGGTGACCTTGGGAAGAGAGTCCTTGCATGAGATCAACAAGATAAAAAGGAGGCTTGGTCCCTGACATGCTGGGGCATCGTTTCAGTCCTCAGTTGCCTAGCTCTGGACTGCTACTACTTGAGAGAAGTAAACCTCTGTGTTGCTAACCCCTGCTATTTTTGGTTTTCTGTTATTTGTAGCTGCCCCCTAAGTCTAACTAGGACACGTGTGAGATGCTTCACCATCATCATTCTTGTCACCCTAGACAGGAAGCTTATTGTCATCCCGTTACTGAAACCTAGGATTTCTAACTCAGAGATGTCTCTTAAATCTGGTATGCCCCTCTTTATCACTAACATTATTATTTTGACCATCATCTTTTGCCAAGATTGTGGCAACACACTCTTAATTGTTCACTCTGCCTCTGGACTCTTCTCACTGCATTCCACCTTTGAAACTTCCTAATAAATTGACATCATCCCAGTAGACCTTTGTATCCACATTTCTATTGTCCTCAAGGTAAAACAGAAGCTTATGAGAATGTCATTCCAGGCCTTTTGCCACATTCCCCAAACTTCCTTACCCAGAGTCTTTCGCCGGCCACCCTCTCTTCACTGTGACTATTGGAATGCCTTATCCATTCCCCAGCCTCAATGCCCGCTTTTTCATGTTTCCTGGCCTGTGCATACACTTACTACTGCCAGGAATTATGTTCAGCTTTTTTCTCTCCGGAAAACACCCTCTTATCATTCAAAATGTAGCTCATATATTGTAGTAATAATAGGTAACATTTTTTGAGTGCTTCCTGGGTTTCGGGTGCTGTGCTATAAACTTAACCTGTCTCACTTGGTTCTCATGACAATCCTATGAGATGGGCCTTTTACGTGACCCCCACTCTAAAGATGAAGCAGAGAAAGATTAAGTACTTTGCATAAAGTTGTATAGGGCAGGTACATAGAGATGGTGCAACTGGTTTATTCAAGCCCGAGCAGTCTGACTCCAGAATGCAGGCTCTGAACCGTAACACTATAGTGCCTCACTCTTACTGTGTTTTATTCAGTTGCCCAGATGTAACCACCTCTCTGAAGCTTTCTCGTATTGGCTCCATCAAGATTTAATAATTCTTGCCCGCCTCTGTGATTTTACAGTACTTGTTCATGCCGAATAGATGGTCTGCTAATGATCTCTTTGCCTACCTTCTCCTCTAAGAGTCTGTAAACTTTCTAGGGCTGGAGTTATAGCTTCTTTATTTTTTGTAACCCAGAAATGAGTGCAGTTACTCATCATAGTAACAATCACCATAAAGGCTGTAATATTAAAATGTTTAAGTCTGAAGAACAATCTAACGTGAATATAAAAACTTTTAATATATATTAAATCATTTCTTTTTTCTCTTGACACCCCCACAACTGCAACTGCGAATCTGTTTTTAAAACAGCTTCCTAATTAATCTTGGCCTATAGACTGCCCCCTTCAAACCACTCTCCCCTCAGGATCTGCATGATCTTTCCACAATATATGTGATCATGCTACTCTCCTGTGCATAATCCTCCATGAACCCTCACAGCTTTCATGACGAAATGCAAGCTCCCAGGGTAACAGATGGTGCCCCACCTCAAAATCTGAACCTGTCCAGGCTCAGCTTTCCCCACTTCCGAATTTGTACTTTTCCTTCTAGCTGCAAGGAACAACTTATGGTGCTCACCTGAAAGCCATCTGTAAGCAGTCTTTCTTGCCCCTTCACACACTCACTATCTTACTGTCTCCAGGAGTGTTTGTCAAGCTTTAAAGAGCGTAGGAAGCACGTGGGGACCTCATTAAATGGCAGAGTCTGATTCAGTAGATCTGTGGCGAAGTCTGACATTCTGTATTTCTAACAATCTCCCTGGTGATGATGAAGCTGCTGGTCTGAAAGTCTTCAGACCACTTTGAGAATCACAGATCTAGAGTGCCCTCCTGTATCTGTAAGTCCTTCTAAAGCTGCACACTGAATACAGGTATCCCCTCTGCCAGGAATCACGAGATGAATCTCTCGCTAGTGAGAAGAGATGGTAGTGTTCATCCACATATTCTTAGGTTCTGGCTCCCTACCTGGAACAGAGTGGGCACTCAACAAATTGTCACCAAGTGAATGCTGACTGTTCATTTAGTGGGCAGAGTGTTTATGGAATGGCAGCCCAGGCTAAAGAAACATATATGTGCTGCGAGACGCAGTCCAACCCACAAACTAACATCCCGGAAGCCTTTTCTGTGCAGAACTGTGATGGATGTTTGGAGTGCAGAAAAGAGAAAGACACAGTCCCTGTCCGCAAGTCCTGCAGAGAAACTGGGGAGACAGAACAGCATCTAGATCACTGTACAACATAGCATGGCATAATGCACGGCAAACATGATTTACCAGTGATGAACATTCTGAAGAGGAACTGTTCTTTACAGGTGTTTGGGGATGTGTTGGGCCATATGAATTGAAGAGAGAGTAAACATCCAACAGGCGACTGGTGAAGGGAGATGTTTCAGACAAAGGGAACAGGATGAGGAAGATTCTCAGCCTCCCGCCCCCCCCCAACCGGAACGTACATATTCAGTGGTGCTTCCATATACCAGGTATTACATCTGTTATCACCGCAGCGATTTCCTCCTTCTTTCTCTTACGACTAAGAGCTCAAGTAAGCAAGTGTTGTGTTCTTGCAGGGATATCTTGAATTTGCTCTAATTTATTTAGAAAGTAATTTGATGTAACTCTCATTATTAGTAGTGATAAACACCATATGGGATTTCTCATAATTGATTGGAGTATAGCAATGACTTAGCATTGCAGCTGAGAACCATTGGTAGATGCAAAGAGGTATGAGAGTGGCTACTTTTTGGAACATTGTCAAGAAACCAAGTGGTGGTGGAGCATAGTGGTTATGAGCATAGGTCTAAATTCTGACTGCCTGGGAAGCACATCAACTCTATTGCTCACCATCTGTGTGTCCTTGGGCACACTGGGGATAAAGCTAGTGTTTTTATCCATAGATCTTTGTGAGAATTAAATGAATGGATGCAAGTTAAATGCTTAGAATAGTTCCTAACTTGTGGTACACATGCAAAGATTGTTTGCAATTACTATTCCAGCATGCTTGGTGTGTGGATAGGCCAACCATATTGTTTATTGTCTAACTCAGGCCCCTTTGAGAGTGAAAGGAGGAAATATCTGTAATTACAGGGGGGCAACAGGCATAAACCAAGACATGTTGGGAAAACTGGTTGTGTATCCTAAATATAAGGTATGTTGTAGAAAATAAAGCTGGAAAGGTGAATTGGGGTAATTTTTTGATCGTTCATTTCTTGGAAGCATGAAAAAAAATGGGCCTATTCTGTTAACATTTAGAACTTTGACACTTGAATGTATACTATATGGTGAGGAAATAGTAATAATACTACTAGTAGTAATAATAATAATAATACTAGCAGTCACTCTTTACTGAGTGACTACTTTGTTCCAGGTTCTGTACCTACTTTCTCATTGATCATCACATTGACCCAGCAAGGTGGCTGTTATCTCTGTACTCATTTCCTGGCACTGCTGTCACAAATTACCACACACTTGGTGGCTGAAAATAATAGAAATTTGTCTCATAGTTGTGGCCACTTAAAATCAAGGTATCAGTGGGGCCACAGTCCCTCTAATGGCTCCATGAGAGAATCCATTCCTTGCCTCTTCCAGCTTCTAGTGGATCTAGGAGTTCCTTGGTTTATGGCCACGTCCTTCCAGTCTCTGCCTCTGTGGTACATTGACGACTCCTCTTCTGTGTATTCTCCTCTGTGTATCTGCTACCAAAACTCCCTCTGACTCTCTCTTATAAGGATAAATGCAATTACATCTAGGACCCACCCACATTATCCACAATAAGCTCGCCCCTCAAGATCTTTAACTTAGTCACATTTTTTTTGACCATTTAAGGCAATAGTCAGTCTTTTTTTATAGGTAATATTTGTAGGTTCTAGAAGTTAGGGGAAGGCATTTCTTGGGGGGTCACATTCACCTTACTACAATTTCCCATTTTATAGAAGAGGAAACTAAATCTCAGAGAATTTTATTCACTGGTCCAAGTTTGCCCAGGTAGCAAGGGGATGCACCACAACTATAAACCATTACATTTGCAACTGCTTGTTGCCTAGTGTGGCTTTGAGTCTCTTGGACTATATAGATTTTGAAAAGGAATGTGTAACCTTGAGCTCTATCCAGTGATGTCTCAGTCTTCAGGAGAAAAGGAAACCATATGAAGTTCACAACAGACAGATTGACACTTGTACTGTCTTCTACTTCAGCAGGTGTACTAAACTAGAATCATGTGGCATTAAAGATCAAAGAAGGCGTGCAAACTTTCCATGTGACGTTTCTCACAAGATAAGTTATGAATCCTAACCACAGGGACAGATGCAATGAGATTTGGTTGTTTTTAATACTTTATTTTAACTAATTTTATGAAAACAAGTGAAGTGGTTTTATTTTATTTTATTTCTTCTGAGTGTCCTGTTCAACATTATCAGCCTAGAGGGTGACATTGGACAGGAACTCAGAAGAACAGGTACTCATATTGCTGGAGATGAAAGGAATGATGGGTGTGAGATAGAAGAGAATTCCATGGTATGTTTGAGTTTATCAGATGTCTTTAGAAAAAGAGCATCCCAGTATAAAATGTTCCATTCTACCCTAAACAGATACTTGGAAAACATCCATACCGTGAGTTTGGCTGAGCCACAGTGAAAGAAATATACCTGTTCTCCATGGCTGTCTCTGGGTCTGCTCAGATCCCGCATCCATTCTGTGTCCCCCAAAATACACTGCTTAGTGTAGCATCACTTCCTTTCTCTATTATAAGTATCTTCCGGTTTGCCTGTCTTCCCTATCAGACTATGAGATCTCTAGGATATTGAAACTGTGTCTGGCACACACATGTTGGTTGAATTAAACAGATTATTTTTATTCTCAATGCCCAGTGCTGATGCAGAGAAGGCAAAAAATAAATGTTTGCCGAAGGAGAGACTCAATCAACCAGAAAGACATAGTGAAGAGAGTAACAGTATCTGAACTCATCTAGGGAAAATTGATCACAGTTGCTGATAGCAGAGGCTGTGAACAGAGGCAAACGGCTGGAGAAACACAGAAAATCCTAGGTTCTGATCCTATTCCTTTGGCTGCCAATTGAGACGTACACAGAGCACAGGCAAGTAGGCATTTCTCCAAGGAGGGACGTCTAAGTGAAGGAAAAAAAATGATCCAGGTAGCAAAGATCAAAGGTCTTCATTTTATTGGAAATATATGCGAGCAACCTTACCTAGAGAGTAGGTTGATCTGCTCTCTTTCTCAAAGCTGCTGCCAACGTAAGCTCAAAAGGTTTGTATGTGATGGGAATATTTGATAAAGGGAATATTTTATTCTGAACTTTGAGTCTGTCAACAAGTATGAGTACCAGAATTTTGTTTTCTTTCCATCCTGGCCTCAACCCAGAGCAGTTTAGAACACAGAGACTGAACTTGCAAATAATAACTTCAACATGGCCTAGTCCTGGGTTCTGGACACCAATTCCATGACTCCGTGGGGCTTGGTCAGCCAGGCAGGTGGGTGAGCACAGGCACTCCTGAAGAATCTTCACCTCCTGTCCCTATGATTCAGGCTGTTAGCTGAACAGTTGCTTCCTTGTCAAGATGATTTTCTTGGAGAACTGCATCAAATGAATGACTAGTAATGAACGAGCTGGAGAAGATGCTTCAAGTCCTCTGATAGTCTACTCATCTCTGTCAGCTTATCATGTTGACAGCATTGAGCAAATAATACTGAAGCTGCATTTGCAATCGTTACAAGAAATCTTACCTCCAAATGAATACTCTTACCAGTGCCAAAGATCTCTTGGGAATCTGTGTTTTTGTTCCTATGAGGATTCCATTGCTCAAAAACACTTGTGTAAGTTCTTCTTTGGGGCAAACTTCAGCGTCTCTGAAAATCACATTCATATTTTGGGCCCCAAACTGATTTTTAGTGGGCTTGTGTTGATTGCTGTCCGTTGCTTACGTTCCATCCCCTATCATCCAGCAACAGTAACCTAATTTTCATTTGGAGAAGTACCCGTTTCCCATTTCATGTTGTCCCTCAAAAAAGCTCCTCCACCTAGGCTGGCCAGTCAGAGAATTCCCTTTCCCTGGCCACAGTGATTCAGTGATGGCAAAGGCTGTGTCCACAACCAGGACCACACAAAGATAAACACCAAAATCTGTGAGGTAGTATGTACCATGTAACCAGAAATGAACATTAGGACTGAGATGAGAACAGCAGAATCGGTCAATTCAGAGAATTGTCTAGAGAGGAACTCATCAATTTGAGACCTAGAATCCTATCTGGCCTACTTTGCCTATGGAAGGATTTGATCCAAACTAAGTAGAGCAGATCCCCAGGATACTGGCAAGACCCCCTCTCACCCACCACCTATTCGGAATCCTTTAAGTCAGTGTTTGATAAGAACATTCCGGTAAAATGGGTACTTTTGCTCCATCCCTTAGGAAATTGTCTTGTAGATTACGAGGAAAGCTAAAGCAAGAGGATCCAGTTTATAAAACAGGATAGGAAAAAAAATGCAGTTTGATTTTTTTCATTTGCTGCAGTTGCTACTATGTTAACAGTTGCTTCTTGGCAGAGAGTAAGGAGTAGAAAGAAAGCCCAGGGTTTGTTTCTCAAGAAATCATACAAGAAACAAAAGAAAGCTGTTCTCCTAGTCTAGAGTGGTTTTGCCAGCAATTATGTTTTCCGAAGAATAAATAATGCATTCTGTTTCCAAAAGGCCCTGACAAACTATGATAGAAAAAAAAAAAATCAAATCTTTTCCTTTGGTTTTAGGGTGGCAAGTTTCATGACGGAAATAAAGTGAGTCTGTGTTCTCTAAGTAATTTATTAGCACATCTTGGCACTGCAGCACTAATGGGCTTCCTGCCAGGTATTCTGAGCAGCAGTTTGTCATGTCTGACTCTTTAGTTCTTTCAAGCAATTGAAGAAATGGCCTTCTGCAGGCTGTCAGTGACAGATTCTAGCTCACTCACATAGATAAAGCTCAATTAGCTCCTGGAAAAAAACATCTTTTAAAAATGCAATGAGCTGCACCATGAAAGATAGGTAGACAACCGCACCCGAAACAAAATAAAATGTTACTGTTGAGGGAAGGACGTGTCTACAATGCGCAAGTGGATAGCTGTTTTATTGGACAGTTCCCTCCGCTGAACACAATGGAATGGTCATTTTTAATTACTGTCCAGTGGTAGGGTAGATCTTTGCTCTAGAAGCATGATAAGGCCGGCAGTCCTGAAGAGTTAGCATGTCATTCATTCATCATTCATTCATTCATTCATTCATGACTAAGGCCCATACTCTATAACCTTCAAGGAATTCTGGCCTAAACTATAGGTATCAAAGTTTCCTCTCTGGTTAAAGTGTAGCCTGCAAATGTGTGGTTTAATCTGCATAGTATTTTAAATGTTAGGTTAACATGTTAAAAATCAGAGTATTTTGCACACACAAAAATTCAGGCTTTTGGCCTCTCTTAAAATATTGAAATACCTGGAAGCTGGATATATATTTCTTCAGGGCAAAAACTGGTTTATGCTTAGTACCTAGTGTGCCCTGAAGGAGAAGCATGGCTTTCTCTGTTCACATGGTCCCAATCAAGCTTGATTCACTCATTGCCAGGGCTTGCCTTGCCCCCGGTCTAGACAGAAGCCTAGTTTGAGTTTGCAAACCTACGATCTCCAGGTAATTCTGAGGTCCTCCTGCAACGAAAGTACTTGAGATTTGTTATTAAAAATGGAGACTCCTAGGTCCCTGCCCTGGACTAAAAAATAGAACTTGATGGATATGAGGCACGGTGAATCTTTTGCAAAGCATGGTTGTTCGAATCACTGGTATCAATGACCAGATAGAATTATAGTCTTTAAAAAATAGATGCAAGTGTTAATATTATAAATGGACTCATTTTGACATTGTATAGGAATATCTTTTTCTCCTAATTATGTTACCTTACTCTTAACAGTTACTTTTCCTGAAAATGCCAGCCAACCAAAATTACCCTGCTGAGGGAAAAAAAAAAATTCAAATGACAGTGTGTCACTGACTTAGGCCAAATTTTCAATTTGGAGATAAAATCTACTATGTTTTATGAACTAATTTTTTCTCTGTATAATTGGTTGAACTTGTTAGCTGTATTTGTTTCTGGCACTCCTAAATCATAATTATAGGAAATAGTTCTAGAGTTAGAATTCAGTTGGCACAAAGCCTCAATGAATTAATAAAAACTCTGTATTCCTGCCCCCCACCCGCCTCCCCCAGATAACTCTTCTCTGACTTCTAAAGGTTATAGCTAGGAAAGGTCAATATTATCTATTATAACAACCACAGTGATAATCCCTTCTGCTTGTATGGTGTTTTAGAGTTTACAGGACACTCTCAGATGTATTATCCCCCTTGATTCTCTCAGCTGCTCTGTGCGACGGGGACAGATGAAGAACTCAATCCTGAGTTCTTACTGCCGATGGTTGTGGAGTGACAAGATTCTTAGGTTTCACAAAGGCAGGATTGCTTTTGTCCTATTACATTGGATCCAAATTTGTAATACAAAATCTGCCACCTATTGCAATATCCCTGTAGGTTTATTCCCAAGTAGGTGTCACACCTTGTACAAATAAACCCCTCGCGATCATAGCTGAATCCTTTCAAGTGCCTCCAAGAGTGCAAACACTTGCTGTTCTTCACTGATGTAATCCTGCGAACACCACCATTATTGTGTTGTTTGGGGAGTTGCATTATTTGCACGGTTGATTTGAGGTTCTAACCCCTTTCTACCTAGTGGTTTTTTTTTTTTTTTAATTGCCCCATTTCCCTATTTCCTCTAGGTAGGCAAAGAATCCAGTAAAAAAAAAAAAAAAAAATCTGACAAATTCTGTGAGATCTCATCATTTAACATCCCTCCAACATCCTCCCGGCATTCCAGGGCCGCATGGCCCTCTTTAAACCATGACCATTGGAATTGTCAGTTCTCAGTGGCATTGACTTTCCTCTCCGTTTCTTTTTGTTTTGTTTTTATTTTTTTAAGATTTTACTTATTTATTTGACAGACAGAGAGAGCACAAGTAGGCAGAGCAGCAGGCAGAGGGAGAGGGAGAAACAGACTCCCTGATGAGCAGGGAGCCCGATGCGAGGCTTGATCTCAGGACCCTGGGATCATGACATGAGCCAAAGGCAGATGCTTAACTGACTGATCCACCCAGGCGCCCCTCTTTTTCTCAGTTTTCATGAGTGTCCTTATCTTCAAAAAATGTTTATTTGGGGAGCATAATATTGGAGTTAATCTTTGAGAATGAGAAGGAAATAACCAAACAAAAACCTGAGTGATAGTCATGATAAAACCTTAACTTGAAAACTGCCCAGACTGATGAGTGTGCGGGCTGTAAACATGAGTCAAGAAATCATCCCTCCCATCCATACCTACCAAACAACACTGGCTTCTGTCTAAGTTCTGACTGACACCTCGAGAAGAAAAGTAAAATGTTCTTTTACTTTGGTTTTTGGAGGCAAGCAGTCCTGGACAATTCTGGACGGCCAGTCACTAACTTTATGACTTTCCGTGAGTTAAATAACCTCATTTTCATCATCTGTACAATGGTTTTGTGAGAACTGAGGTCAAACATGGCAAGCATTGAGAATATGCCTGGCCCGTTTTAAGTAGAAGGACATGTTAGCTCTTATTCTTAGTATTGCAGGAGGGTTAAAATTGGGTTATTCATGTCTGTTAACATGCTAGTGAAAATGAATTCTTTTTTCCTCAAGAAAGGATGTAGGAAGAAGAATAGAACACTGGGCAGAAGAGTTTAGATGGGTTGTAAGGGATGCAAATCAAGCCCAGGTCCCTGCCAGAGGACACAGTCTCAGGTGAGCCATGAGACTGCGTGAAGGAGTGGGCTCTGAGATTGGTGAGGGCACAGAAAGCAGGGAAGGAGCACACACAGGAGAGGGATGGAGTGGTAGTGACTACACACCGTGTGCTGATGGAGTGGAAATAACATGGATTGTATAGTGAGACTGGCCTGAGTTGGCATTTGACCCCTAATGCCCAGCCTCGATAGGACTTTCTGGGGATTCAGTTTCTGCAATTGTGAAATTGAAATGATTTTGAATTGCAGGATTGTGGAGAGAATTTACAGTAATATATGCAAAGAACTGGTTACATGGTGAGTACCCCAAAAGTAGTAACTTGAAAAACAGCTGTGGGGTTGGTTTTTTTTCTTTTCTTTTCTTTCTTTCCTTTTTTTTTTTTTTTTTCCAACTTTGCTATTGAGCTGCTTTTGTTCAGAGAAAATATATATTGGGATTGCCAGGGTCTTCTGAATTTCTGTCTCTGATTCTAAGGATAATCATAGAGGGCACTGCTTTAAATGGAGCCTCAACTGATAGTGGGGCTTATAGAGTAAGGACTGGTAAAGAATTTGGCCCAGGCTTTGGGAGACATGAAGATATGCTCATGTATAATACATATATGTAATATATGACGGTGATAGCTAACGCTTACGAGGTACTTTCTCTGTGCCTAGAAATAAGCTAATTCATGTATATTCATTTGCGCCTCCTCCATTATTTTCATTTGAGCCTCAAAACAATCCTAGCCTGATTTATAGAGGAAGAAACAGATATAGAGAGGTTTCCTAAGTTGTCCAAGGTCACACAGATTGTAAGTGGCAGATGTGGAATTCGAAACCAGATAGCCTGACTCTGGAGCCTGGGCTCTAAACAGTTTGGGGTAAGAAAGGCATTTGAGCCAAAGAGGACTACCTTTGCTTTGTTAAGATTCTAGCTGATTTGCTTGAGTTAGCAAATTTTTTGCCAGGGAAGGCTGCTCTGCGGATGTCAAGAGGAAAATGAGGTTATAGATCTCTTCCTGTCTGGGATGTATATTTATTGTGCAGTAGGAGGTAATCTAAATTATTCACATTTTATATTTTATGGAAATTTTAGCTTCTGTAAATCTGAGATTTCAGGACTAGAGTTATGTGTAATAAAGTTCTTATAAAATCCATTTAAAAGATTAATGATAGATATATTCATAGAAAATTAAATCTTGGTATTTTATTTTCTCAAGTTTCCAGATCTTCCAATTTCACTTGCAGAGATTGTCTTTGTGACAGAATCTTTTCTTTATGTCTCCTGGTCAAAGCCAAGAGCAAAGTGGCTTTCTCTGCTGGTCCTGTGGATGCAGAACCTTCCCTTGGGAAGAAGAGATCAGCTCGTTCTCAGAATAGGTTGCTTCTAAGATTTCTTTATAAATTCTCCTTTGCAGACTTGGGATCAAGCACTTTGGGTTAAAATCTAGTCCCCACCACTTAAGAGCTAAGTGAATTGAAATCCCAAAACTCTCTGAGCCTCTGTTTCCTCAGCTGCAAAATGAGGGCAATGCATCTTATCTCACAGTTGGTCATTAGAATTAAGTAAATACCAATTGAATGGGAATGGCAAAGATGAGTCTTAAAATACAAACAGGCCAATAGGTAGAGAAACAAATGAATGCCACCAGTTATCAGGCTTGTAGCATCACATTATTGGTTGATGGGTACCACACATGGAGAGTTTGACAGACAGGACACCTTCTTCCGCTTAATTTCATCTCAATTGGCATTTGTTAGATTCTTCCTCTGTATTAGGTACTGGGTTAAGTGCTGAGGATCCACCAGTGAGGAAGGCATGGACTCCCTGAAGGTGTTCACAACCACATTTGGACATTCCTGAGCTCCTTGGAACCACATCATGGCCCTAAAGGGAATTTGGCTCTATAGTGACCTCAGTTGAACAATTGGTTGTCTCTGATTAATATAAATGGAAATTTGTTGAAGTTTAAATGAGAATACATTTCCCTTCAGTACAATTTGCTGTGATGATAAAGGTCTCTTTGCAGTATATAATTATTCTGAAAAAGTGGTTTTGATTGCTGATCATGTGCAGGTGAGTTGAGAGAATCAGGAAATCAGGGCAGGAAAAGCATGGTGAAAGGAATCCTTGAGGAGCCCATCTGGTACTGAGGATAGTACATGGACTTTGGACTCAGACAGACCTAGATTCAAATCCTGGCTCTGCCCTTTGTCAGGGATGTGTCATTGGGCATTTTCTTTTCCTTCCTTGCGATTGTTTCCCCCGCTGTTAATTGGTGATAGTAGTGTCTATCTTACAAGATTATTGTGAAGATTAAATGAGGTAACATTTGAAAGATAACTATACCTTATTTTAAGTAGCACAGGCTATGACAGTGTATGATGCACAAAGATCATCACCAAGTTACCAAACAGAACTCTTCTGTGTCAGTCAGCTCCCACCACCTCCACCTGTTGAAAACCTAATCCTCCTCAAAAGCTTAGCGCAGATTTCATCTCTCCCTTGATCTTTTTTCTGGTCAGCTAGGTCAAAAATGATTTCTTGTGTATCCACAGAGTATCTTTTTTCTATCCCATTTATGCGGGGTTTCTCATAGTCTATCTTAATTGCAGCCGTGTATCTACTCTCACATCTTCAGCTAGCTCGTGAGCTCCAGAGGCACAGGCCTATGTCTATGCATCACTCTAGCCCTCACTTAGCATGATGTCCAGCACATAGTAGGTCATTGTGTGGAAATGTGGGATGAATGCAGTGGAACTACTCATGAAGGGAATACTGGCCACCAGGCAGGACTTTCCTTATATTTTGAGCTTTGCCCCTGTCTGGTCAACCCTCCTCCCCATAAAACCATTTGTGTCTTTTCTTTCATGGTAGTGGACAAGGCTTTACTCCTCTAGCTAAGGCTAGTCCTCCTGTGCTCAGGATCACACTCATCCTCCTCAAGAACCACACTCCAGTTAATCTCTATTTCTCCTTTCCCCTTTCCCTCTCTGTCTTTAATTTCTTTATGCCCATCACAATGCAAAGAACAGAGTCTCATACACAGAAGATACTCAATAAATGTTTGCACAAGAGATGAAAACAATTCATTGGTTTAGGGGAGGGTGTGCAAAAGGATTCCCTTAAATTGTTCCTTCAGTGCAGTGATTTTCAAATTTTCAAATTTTTTGGCTGTAAAATCCTTTGTTCAAATGCAATCTTACAGGAGGACTCTATTTGCAAAATGTAAAAGCCAACTACTCTGGTTAGGTAGAAGCAGGCAGGAAGAGTGGAGGCTTGAAGCTTTGCAAGCTCACTCCCTGTCTTTTCCCACTTTAGAGAGGGAGTTGCCATGCAGTGCATTTGGCATAACATGGACACATTAAAAAAATGAGACTTTACTTGTGTAAACGTTATTTAACCACAACTTTTGAGGCTCACATCATTTGCATTTAAAGAGCTTGAACATCATGGCATGTTTCTCATTTTAAGAGTAGTTCACATTGTTGACTTTTACTGCCATCAGTGGGTAGTTTTTCTATTTTGGTCAACTTCAACAGGAGGAATATAACAAACACAAAGTGGTGCCTGAACTCTTCTCTCACTTGAAAGTGTTGGCAGAGCAACGGGATGGAGCTATTCTCACTGGGTCTCAGGATGTAAGCAAAGTGATAAATACCTTGTTGTCTCAGAGAAAGAAAGAGTTGCTTTCATGAATTCCATGCTTTGGATGATGAAGGAACACCAAATGCTCTGTACACATTGTTTCCTGAACCCTCGAAGACATTTTATTAAGCCACAAGCCTCATCAAACCTAGTTTTCTGTGCATCCTTATTAAGCCATGGATGAATTTGGATGATATTATTTGCTGGTTGCTAGGATTTTTTCCCCCACCTGTCACTATCCCCTCATCTGTTCCTTTGCTTTTTGCTCTGGGTCCGTTTCCTTTGTTGGAATGCCTGATGATATCTGTAGTCCTCGTGTCAGATTTACCACAGCCTGAGTTATCTTCAGAGCTCTCCAACAAACGAAACCAATAGAAATTCACCTAACTCCCCTCCCAGAAAGCTAAGAAAACACATCTGTTGGACATTCTAGTAGTTGTCCCCAACTCCCTTCATTGGAGACACGTTGGCCATAGTAAATTGAAAAAGATGACTTATTAAAACTGAAACAACCTCTTCTGGTGCCCACGTAGCTTATTCCAAAGCTTACCAGTTTTGTCAAGCCTTTAGCTTCACATTTCTTGCCTCAGAAGAAAAACTTGCTGTTCCTGCTTCAAAAGGGAAGGACAATGACAGGAGTGAACAAATGCTTGAAACTTCTATCCCTCTCACCTCCAGACTTATTTCTCTAATTTGCTTTTATTTGTTCTATTTCTTTTCAGAGGAGAAATGTTCTTACTTTTCTATCACCTTGAACCTATATCTTCCTGTTTCTTCGTGGACCTAGATCTACCAGTTATTCTTTTTGACAATTTGCAATTCGATTTGCAATCTCTATTCTGCCTAGATCTCTTTTCTTCCTCTATCAAACCCTAAATTGAAAAATGGGTGTATGTGTTTGTGCATGTGTGTGTGTGTGTGTGTTGTGGTGTGTATACATACTGGCTCTCTGACCTCAAAGTACTAGTCAATCTTGTACCTTCTTTCATTGCCAAACTTCTTGAAAAAAAAGTCTATATCATGATTGACTCCACTTTCTCACCTCCTCTAGACACGCCTTCCAACCCCACTGTTAGGCAGAAACTTCCCCTACTAATCAAGGTCACCAGTTACCTGTTTATTACCATGTTCATTGTCTCCTTCTCAGCCCCAAACTTACACAATCTCTGCAGTATTTGGGACTTTTGGCCACTGTCCTTGCTCTTTCTAAAACTAATTTCCTCCACTACATATTGCATAGTTACACTGGTCAGGGGCCTGAAAGGAAACAGATGATGCTGTCAAATAGGGTCACCAAGCGGGGTAAATGGGAGACTATTTACAAAGGTTTGAGCAGGGTTCAGAGAAAACAACAAAGAGCCACCCTTTGTGGCCACCCCTGTGCCACACAATGGCCTGAAAGGGCAGGAAACAGCATTTATTAGAAGGTGGTAGCCATAGGGGAGGGTCTCCTGACCTGTGTTGTGGTCTTTGGCAGAGGAACTCTGCCCAGTCAGGACAACCTGGTGGGGAAAGACCTGGGGGAGTACATACCTACTCCAACCTGATTCCCTTCCCCTCACCCCCTTGCTGCTGCCATGGCCAAACTCAGAAGCTGCAGGGAGGACAGTGGTTTGATGCTGTCCCCAAAGGCCAACCTCCTCAGGGCACAGAGCATCCTGTAGGTAGAGAGGGTCACTGAAGTGACACATTGAAAATACCCAGCAGAGTAAACATGAATGCATGTTTACCACATAAGTGTTGAACGTAAGGAATAATAACCCAACAAATGGCTTTCTACCATTTATCTTCCCCTTTGGGGGACAGCTGCCTTAAGTGCTCTGTTTACCTGGATTTCCTCTTTCACTTAACTTTTGGCCCCTGAGAATTTCTTAATTTTTTGCCAGCTCATTGATAGATGTTACTTTTGTTCAGCAGTCTTTACTGTCTTCAGGGGAAGAGTCAAGGTGGATGGGGTGAGAATCTGCTGGAAACAGAAGTTCCTTGTTTCTTCTCTGAATGCGTTCACCTTGACTTCTTAGTGTGGCAGGATGGAGTTTTCCCCTTGTTCTCTATTGCCCTTTTTACTCCCCCAAGTAGAAGTCTTTGGCTTTTTATAAGACAGAGGAAAGAGAAAGAGACTTTTGTAAACCTATCATCTATCAAAATTATACTTATGCTTTGTGAGGCTCTCAAAACAAGAGAGAGATTTCTTTGTCCTCAGACCTCTTCACCCTCATGAGCTCTGATCCTGTACTTTCCCTCACCTAATGGACATTGCTATGTCATCAGTGCTGTTCCAAACTAAACTCTTCTCCCCATCCGGTTCTGCTTCTCTTCCTGTCTTCTCTTCTTTGTTTAGGGGTGCCACTGTCACGCCAGTCGTTAAGCTAGACACATTATATTAGGAGTGGAACTCTCTTTTCATGTACTGGGCATTTCCCTGGGGCTTCGTGACAGTAGATTGCCATTTCAAAGGCATGGCACACTGTGGTTCTTCTTTCCCACGTGGCTTGGCACGGTCGTATGGACTAGACTCATTGTAGAGACTGTTGGGCTTCTCAGAAGTAAGGTTAGGCTTTCTGAACTCTAAAAGTCCTCCCACTCTTTTTCTCACCCTTGTACTCAAGCCTCCTACTACATCTTTGATAAATACCGGCACAGCCTATGTATTTGATCCGTAGTCACTTTCCTAGCAAATACAGAGAGAAGCCTGGGTAGGTGTGTCAGCGGGACTGTTATAACCCTGTGTTCATTTTGGTGTCATGCTTTCTTTGTGAACTCTGTATAACTTAATCTAACAGTTCTCTTTCAGCCTTGTTTTCACCCGGCTATGGGATGAACTGTACTTCACCTGTGCAGCATTATTTTGTCTGCTTGCACTCATTGATAACCCTGATACTTTAACCTTTTAGGTTTAGAGTTTTCCTTAATTCTCTCTTTTCCTTTATCCCCATCCCACATTCAGTCAGGCACCAGTTCCTGTCAATTCTTTCCCCTAAATATCACTGAAGTTATACCTCCAATTCACTTCAACTGCAACTCTCTTATCTAGGCTGTCATTATGTCCCCCTTGAACTTCTATAGGAGACTTTCTTCTTTCTATAGGAGACTCCTAACCAATGTATCTGTTTCCAGGAGATCTCCATTCAACCTCAAATGGGGCATATAGCATCCAGAAGGATCTTTCCAAAGTGTAAATCACACCACATCAGAGATCTGTTTAGATTGCTGGGGTAAAGCTACACTACTGAAAGGTAGTGTCTCCTCCTCCCACAGCTAGCCTCTGAGATTGGCATCTGTACTTGATCCTGGAGACAGTTACTGGGAACACTGCAATCCACCCAAGTGGTCTCCCTGTCCACTGGAATTCCTGGATTGCCTTGTGGTTTTCATACTGACATGGCCTGGTATTTGCAGGTCTTAGATACTCCTCAAATCTTTGCCCTAGCATTAAGTTGCAAAAGTTTCAGCCAATTTAGTTATAGCTACAGTTCTTGTGTGTATGAGCCAAGACACAGAGGCGAGTCCGGGGGAACAATATTTTTCCTCCTTTGTACAGAGACACCTCCCTTTATGCAAGACGTATTTCTCTCCTCAAGTACCGAAAAATATTTAGGTTTATTACTGCTAATCCATTTATCTTCAAAGCAAGTCAATCTGTACTCTGGTTTTCATGAAGGTGGAGTGAGTTGGAGGGTAACTCCTAGAAAGCCTTTTAAGAGAGCCCTTCCCTTAGCCAGCTAGCCCTGAGCCTAACTGACTCCCATTCTCCAATCTGGAAGCAGCTGAGGATTATCTTTCAAGCCCAATAAACATTTGGTTAATTTCCTTTTTGTTATTCTGAATCTCTTTCAAATTCTGCTTCTCAGAAATGCTCCATTGCTTCATATTTCCAACTCAGTTTCATCCTCACTTCAAAGATTTTCTGTCAATGTATTATACTCCTTTTTCAAGTCTTAGCTTATTGATGTCTTGTTTCATGCCTAGAACAACTCCAGGTGGTAGGTAGAAGACAGGAACGCTGGTGTTAGCTTTGTATAAGAAGACAACAAAAAAGAAAGCATTGAGTGTATGTATGCCCAAGGTTAAATAGATATCTGAATGACTTTCAAATGTTTTGACTGAGAAGGTATAGAAAAACTGCCCATACAAAAAAAAAAAAAAAAAAAAAAAGAGCAGCAACAATCTTCTGTAAGATTAATAGAAATTTTTTAAAATGCCTTGAATATGTGTTTCTAAAACAACCAAACAAATGTACAAATTTAGGTAGACATGGCCAGGTCTCCTAATGCCCATGTTAGTTTTGTGTGCTTTAGGCCAATCGCTTCCATTTGTAAACCCACATTGTCAATCTTACCGTTTCTTAAAATATCAGATATACTTTAGTTTTAAAAAAAAATGCCACCACCACCAACTCACAAAAATGTTACTTTTGAATTCCAAGCCAGAGTGAAATTTAATCGCTGAGTTATAAACCCTCCAAGCAGGGGTTTATCTGGAATTGCCAACATAACCGCAAGTTCAGCAATGCAAATGACACTGCTATAATAAAGGAAATAAGAAAGCTTTCAATATGTTGTCTAAGAACTTGAGCACATTGAAAGTGATTTATGAGTGAGCAGACTAAACATTTAAAAGCCTTTCCTACCAATAGTGTATTTTTCAATACAACAACGCTCTCGTATATGATTCTGCATTCCATGATGGCACCGTGCCTGACAATATAAGCCCTTTCTGATAGGGTAACATTTCCAATCCAAGATTAAAATCTTGGAAACTTGTCAACAAAAAAGGATGATAATATGAGTGAAACTGCAGCTATCAAAGAAAAATGCCTTGCAAGTAATTTCTGTAATGGTCAACTTCTAGTAAATTTCTCTTCCCCCTTTTACTTGTAAGTAAAGGGGTTGGCCTGAAGGTCATTTTAATATTTTGGGTAAGTACAGTTACAAACCAGAAATTCACAAACACAGGAAATAGCGAGTCATTTAATACCATGAAGATCAACTTTTTACATTGCCTTTCTTATTTCCATTTCTAATGCGGATCATGGGGAATATTTTTCTTTTGATGAATAAGGATTTAAGCAATGAGTTGACAATAAACCCTTGAACTTCATGAGGCACTAAAAATTAAAGGATCAGAGAGTCTTAAGTTTTCTTGAGTATATTTCCATAATTTTTCTATGCAACTTTATTTGATCTTCTAGTCCTCCAGAGACTAGGACTGAATGACCTACTAGGTCTTTTCCATTTTTTTCTTCTTATAATTCTCTTTTTCTGTTTAGGATGTGGGTGATCTCTCTAATCTCTGGTGTGCCCTTGGCTGTATTGCAGGTAAATTGGGGTGATTCTCAGTTTTACCAGCTACACAGGATGGAGTATTAAAAGGCATTTGTGGACCAGAGAGCATATCTGACGAAGTTGAAACCGTTTGTACATTTGTATTACTATGATCTTTCTAAAATATTTTATTCCTGTCATATACTGTACTTGCTAAAGTGAATTTCAAATTCTAACTTCTTATTTTTTCTTGGGTTAGACATATCTTGCCTCTTTAAAATTGTCTTCTCTGAATACATAGCATTTTCCTTGTCACTGCTCTCAGTACTTCAAATCACAAAAATATATATGTGTATACACACACACATAATCTTTTTCTTCTTCAAAACTTACATTTTTATTTATTCAATGATCAATCAAGTGTCATTCAACACATAATTATTAACTATAGGCTGCTTTCTGCCATCCAGATCCTGTGCTGTGCCCTGGGGGATGCAGTCCTAAATTAGACATGCACTTGTTTTAGGTAGCTCAAGTTCTTATAAAGTAGCTAGATGTGTTGGTCAGCCATCATACTTCAGAGTGATAACCCTAGGAGGGGGAAAAAACAGAGGGGAACGAGGCTGATAGAGAACCAATATGTCCAGTGTCAGGGGTCAGAGAAATCTTCCTAGAGCAGTGCTTCTCAAAGTATGGTCTCTGGATTATAGCATCATCATCACCTAGGAACTTGTTGGGAATGCAAATTATCAGGTCTCTTCCCAGACCTACTAAATCTAATACTCTAGGAGGGGTTTTCTGTCTGTTTTGTAACAAACCCTCTGGTGATTCTAATACATGCTCAAATGTAATAATCACTGTCTCAGAGGAAGTAACAACTTTGCAAGGAAGAGATGCTTTATTTACCATTAGGCTCATTTACATAACTGATACCTCTTGATAATGAAGTCATCTAAGATCGCCCATTGTTCTGCTTGGCTCTAAATTGTTAAGCAATAACAACAACAACAAAACACACACAAAAAACCAAAAAACTGGAAAAGAAAAGAAACAGCTTCCATATTTATCCTTTGTCTATCTAGCACACATTTAAATGGCTTAAAGGTAAAAGTCAAATAACTAATTACTTTAGAGTTATGTAATTCAAAACAACATCATTAATGACAACCTGGATTCTTTTGAAAATTAAATAGACTGAACTGACCAAATGAATTAAATGGGTGCTCCTGGAAATCCAGTTTGGTTTGTGAATGTGAGAACATCTGTGTCCTAGTACCCAAATATTTTGGAGCACTCTTTTGAGCTATTTCTAGGAGATGATAGACCAAATTTCCATTTTTATCCTTATGGAATAAGAGTAGAATTCATGATTTTTTTTTTTTTTTTTTTTACTCCATACCCACTTCTCTGTGGGAATGAAGGCAAATGAAAGAAAAGAAAATAAGCCAACAACAAGAGACAGACTAATTAAGTGATGTTTTTAATTATAGTTCTACATTATAAGAAAACTTGATAGAACTTATTTTTTGAAGTTATGTATAAGAACCAACTGTATAAAACTGCTGATGAATTGTATTATAAACAATTCTTTGAAAATTAAATGGGTATCTTAAAAAACAAAACTCAAAAAGGTGTTCAGTGTACAATGGTCATCTGAGAGTTTTTCACAATTTTCATAAATATTATGCTTTATTATTTTATATCTTATTTTAATAATGTTATTGATAATCTAATCTATTATAATGATTTAGATATGTCATGTTACAAATAATACCCTGAAATATAATTACAAATATAGTGGATCACCTAAGTTCTTTAACTATCTCTCATTATTATTAAAAATATACCCTTGTACACACAACATTAAAAATATAGTTTTAAAGATTTTATTTATTTATTTATTTGCAAGAGAGACAGAGAGAGAGAGAGAGAGGTAGAGAGGGGCTGAGGGAGAGGATCTACCCTACGTAGGGCGTGATCTCACAACCCCGAGATAATGACCTGAGCTGAAACCAAGAGCCGGGAGCTCAACCGACTTAACCACCCAGGCATACCACAACATTAAAAATATTCTTACTTTTACTTCCTCATCCTGATTTATTTTAAGCTTCATCATCTTGTTCTTGGACTTTTTCAATAGTTGTTAACTTGAATATCAGCTTTCCGTCTTTATGCCCCCATCCCCACCCCATTCTAACCACATTGCCACCAGATTTATCTCTAACGTGCCTATAAGTCGTTATCATTCCCATACTGAAAATTCTTAACTGGCCCTCTCTGGGATAAAGCCTTTCACAATTGGATGCTTATTGATTTCTCAATTTTCATCTCACAATCCGAACTTACCCTCTTCTCTTAAGCAAAATAAACATACCTACGTTTTTTTGAAATCACCAACTCTTTTCCTGCTCTGTGAGTTTGAGACAGCTGTTTCCTCTGCCTGGTATGCTCTCCTCTTCCTAGAAAGCCTGGATAACTCATACTCATCATTCAACAGACTAGGTAGCATCTCTTTTGTGAGGGTTTCCTACCTCCTCCAGTAGCTGGACTCTTTCATATTTGTCTTCTTACAATAATACAAATTTTTTATAGATATACACACATAGCATATAAGTAAAACATGTGGCTAGGGTATGTACACCCACACCCCATCTTTAAGATAATGTTTCCATTGTGTAGGGAAGAACAAAATACAACTATATTTATATGGTTTATTTCTTAAACAATAGTTTGAAACCCAACTAGCAAAAAGTTCACATTAGATCAACATGGGTAGGGGGTCTATGAGTGTCGGTTTTAGTTTTCTCTGTACTTTAAAAAATGTTTAAAAATATTTCATGATTTAAAATAAGTAGAAAAAGTATAGCATCTTACAGTTAAATCATGGAATAGACAACCAAGGGAGGTTGTAGAACTTCTGCTTTGGGAGATTACAGAATCTGTGATGAAGAAAGAGAAACTTAAGGTTACAAGTTATGGGTTCAACCACTCTCTATATTTGTGTTCCAGTCTACACTTGAGCATCTCCATTTATAGGAAACCCATGCCTTTTAAGGAAGCCCACCTGGAATTACTGCTCTGTCCCACTTCTACTTCTTGGAGGACATTGAGGTAGCTGTGGGTTCTCTCTGTTCAACATTTCATTCTGCCTTCTCCATATGACTTTATTGATGGTTTTTCATCATCCTCATCACTCTTTCCATGATAAGATCCAGAGTCTCTTAGTGCACAGACCCCAAAATGAACACAATCTACATAGAGAAGAGCAGAAGCATTGCCTCACTCACTGTGGACACTTTACTTGTCTGACATAATCTCAGGTTTATATTGATGCTTTTTGAAAGTCGAATCACACAAATGGATCATTTGAAAGTTGCTGCTGTCAAGTCTGGTTTCCTCCATTCTCCATCTGTACAGTTGATCTAGCCCTTCACACAGGGGCTAGCATAAGAGGCTGGAAAAAAATTGTTAGTTGAATGTAAATATTTTGTTGAATTTACCATGGCTCATTAGTTCTTTTTGGGTACTAATATTCCATTGGCTATGAGTCTGTGCAATTTAATATCATTCAGGCTGCTTTCCCCCCATCTGCCGTCAAGGGTATTATGAGAGAACTTGTCAAAAGCTCTTCTGAAATCTAGATACACAATATCTACTCTATTTCTCTGATCTCCCAGTGTAGCAACTCTGTCAGTAGGAAATGAGGTTGTATATTTTATATATATATATATGCATATATAATATATTTATTATATATTTATTCATATATATTCTTAGTGAATTCATGCTGAGTTTACTACTTCCTTTTCTAAGCACTCAGAAGCCATAGTTAACAAAAATTGTTCTGGAGTCTCATTCCAGAACAAGGTCAAACTCAGTGCTCTGTAGTCCACGAATACATGTTCTTTCTCTTTTTTAAAATCCAAATGACACTTGTCTGTATCCAGTTTTCCAGGAGCTCTTTTCCACTGTAGCATTCCTCACGTTCACCAACAATAATTCAGTCATATCTGCAAGTTCTCTGATTACTTTTAGACATATTCCTGGACCAAGAGATGAGGATTATTTGGAGCAGCACCTTTTAATCTTATCTGTTTAAGAATACATCTATCATCTATTTGAGAAGGGAATAGAAGATTAATTGGCCCAAACTATAGTTGAGGTCCTTTTTGTTTTGATGGTCAATATCAAAGTGAATTAAGTCAAGAGAATAAGGTGTTATTAAAGAGTTTGAAGCATGTGCTGTATTATGTTAGGTGCTTAGAGAATACAATAAAATAAAGATAAAGCCCTGCACTTATATAAATCTGATAGTTAAAATAGGGAGAATAAGACTTATTATGCCATAACCCATATAGTTCATTTGGGAGCAAACCTGAGCTTCAAAGAACACAATCCTTGCCATCAAAAGAAATTAAAAAATAACTCAAGTTGTCTACTTATATTCTTGAATATTATCAATTGTACCCAGTATCAATTGTACCCAGACACTCTAGAAAACTCTTTAAAGTTCCCTTCATTCCATTCCTCTCATATTACCTATTCCCTACTCCCTTCTCTTTGCCACCCCTGAAAATATCCTCCAACCCTCCAGAAGTGTCTCCCTACACTGCCCTTGTATGTCTCCTCATTTCTCCTTTATTTCTGTTTGTCCATCTCAAAAGCCTCAGAACTGATCTGTAACTATGTCTCGTCTTAGAGGAAGAGAACAGAGAAGAGATTGAAGAAAGCTGTCAGTGGCATAGAGGGAATGTTGAGAACATTCAAACATTTGTTGAGAACATTTTATTCTGCCCTGAGTATATGTTAGATATGGTAAAAATATGGCATCAGATAACACAAATAAAGACTGGATTGTGTGACAGGCAGTAACTTGTAGAGAAATGAAAAATCAACCCAGGCTCAAGAAGTCAAGGCATTCTGCATGGAGGTGAAATTTAATCAGGGCTCTGAATTGGCAAAGATAAGGGAGAAGGTGTATTAAAAATATTCTTTTAAGTGTTGTGATATAGTATGGTGTCTATTGGTTGCTTCAGTGACCAGAGACTGTTAACAAATTCTAAGCCTGGGTATATGTTAAGATGAGCCTTCCTTTGTGGTAAAATCTGTATTTGAGTTGATATATCTATATCTAGATAGATGGTTATAGATATAGATACAAATATAGATACTGAGTTGGGCATATTTTGATATGCTGGTTGGAGAAGGGTAGGATTATGGTTCTACTGCTGAGCCAGCCACTCATGCTACCAGGCTTGCTGGGAGGGCATAGGGTGGGAGTGGAAATCAGGATGGCAGGAAGAACAATTGATGAAGAGAGGAACAGTGCCTTGGTCCTTGTGGTCTTTCCTATGTGTTATCTCCTGTGTAAAGGGGTTCCCACTCATTGGATACCATCCTTGTGCCAGGAATGCAATGAGGTACTCTGTGGACCTTGTCTTCTTCATTCCTCCACCATCCTGTAAGAAAGTCAATAGTATCCTCATTTTATAGGTGAGGAAACTGAGCTCAGAGAGGTGAAGTCCTTTACTTAAGGGTCACACCACTGCCCAAAGGCAGAAACAGGATTTGAACTTAGATGCATCTGGTTTCAAAGCTATTCCATTTTTATTGCATGACACTCTCTACATGAAAACAAATCAGGATTTGAAGAGACTTTTCTTGTCCTTATAAAATATCTTGTCACTGAAAGATAAGGGAGGATTCCATGTCATCTTTCAAATAGATTTCTATATTCTGTGAATTCAATTAAATACACTTTCTTTTTTATGTTCTAGAATCAGTGTAGTGTAATTGTTTCAGTGAAGTAATGTCATTCTGTTACCCTGTAGAGACAAATGTATTTTCAGACATTTCTCTATTCAGGAGTTAATAATATCAGGAAAGTGAAATCTGCAAAGATAACTTTCGCTACTTGGTTATTTACTGCATGAGAACAGTGCTTCGTGAATGTCTGGCCCTTGGCTGAACTGAATTTTCTAGTTATTAATGCAACAGGTGCTGCAAAATGAGGTCTGTGAACTGAAGGCCAATTTTAGTGCAGAGGATAAAATATGAAGCAATAGATAGCTCAGGAGAGGACATGGTATATGGGGATACAGTGTCCCTGTAAGCGACAGACGTATATTGCTGAGCAAGGGCTTCTCCATAGTGCCCTGGCCGTTAATCCAATCAGAACCCTGAGCCCTAAATTAAAGCAGGAAAAGAACAGCAGAAAGACAGAGCACCCGTAACCTAGAGCAGAGACATCCTCGGAGAGAACACTGCAGGAGCAAAAAGCTTCTTTTTCTGCATTTCTCCTTGTTTCCATTTTGTTACAAAGATTTGGAATCCTGGGTGGAAAGATTTGGGTTAAAAATGCACATGTGTGAGTGGGGATTATATTTTGGGAGGGCAGCTGACTGGAGAGCAGCAGTGATGCTAGGATATTCCTGTGAACATAAAAGTGGTACCTCCCGCCCCAGTGCATGAGAGTGTGTGTGTGCGTGTGTGTATGTGTATTGAGGGAGGGGTATTAGGAAAGGGGATGTTTCTTTCAAACAGTCCTGGCCAACAGTGTTTTTCTCCCAGCTGGGGGGATTTTTGGTAGGAATAAGCAAGGGATGTCAGAACCCCGTCTCAACAGCAGAGTGCTGCTGCAGGCTTCACACTGGAACTTGTCCACTCTTTTGCCCAGTTCCTACTGTGGCCACCTATCGACATGTATTCTTTGTTGCCTGAGTATGACATGAACCTTCATAGTTCAGTCTCAGACAACATACCTGAGAGTGACTTATGTGGAGTTTCACAAAGTGGGTCCTCTACAAATGTTTTTTTGTCCATCTATCTATTCATTCATTCACAAACATTTACTGATTTTCTACTGTGTGTCTATAGCAGTTGTGGGCACTGGGGAGGGATATCGAGTTAAAACCCTGCTCTCAAGACCTCACAATGTTGTGGAGGAGTCAGGCATGTAAAAAAGTGATTAATAACTAGAAGTTCATACCGTAACACAGCTGCATAAAGATCCAGAGTTGGCATAACAAAAGACGTGGTCAAGTCTGCTTGCGTGAGCCTGAGAACCCTGCAGAAAAGCTTCGTGGTTAAGATGCTAGGTTAAGTCTTAAGAATCAGACTTACTGAGTTCAAATCCACAAAGTTGTGCCACTTTGGAACTGAATAAACTTGGACAAATGACTTAACTAAGCTTAAGTGACCTCTGGAAAATGCAGGACTAGTATTTATTTCATTGGGTTCTTGTGATAATTTACTTAAGTGAGATGATGTAGATAGAGTGGCTGGCACAATGCATGGCATGTAGAAATGACTCAGTAAATATTTGGTGTTGTTATTATTTTGCTGTCATTATTTTTGAAAAGAATCAGACTTCCCAGAGGACATATTTCAGCTGAGACTGGAAGGGTAAGTTGTGGTCCCGAGGCTGGTACATGGAGAGTGGTGGTTGGGATGAGGGTTGTGGTTTGAGAGGACTTTTCAGAAGGGGAAAAGAGGGGCACCTAGGCTTCTGGCTCAGGTCATGATCCCAGGATCTTGGGATCGAGCCCTGTGCTGGCTCTCTGCTCAGTGGGGAGCCTGTTTCTTCCTCTGCCCCCAACTCGTGCTCTATCTTAAATAAATAAATAAATAAATAAATAAATAAATAAATAAATAAATAAATAAATAAAATCTTTAAAAAAAGAAAAAGAAGAGGAAAAGAATTTGCAGTGGCCTGGGGGCCCCACAGAACATGCTGTATTTGTAAGGAATCTGCCTTCCCTGACGTGTCAGGCAGAATGAGTTGAGCTCCTTGCACTTTATTTGGTTTTCTGTTCTGTTACTTCCCACATTGCCTTGTAGCTGCTTGCTTTCCTTGTTTCCTCACCTAGTGAGCCACTCTTTCTTCTGATTCATCCATTCTGATTCAAGCCAGCTGTCCTGTAATGTCTTTGGTTTCCTGCGGCTGATGTACTTGTCTCTCCCATCTGCCCCTGCACTCATCAAGCTGCATTACCATCACTTGGTGAACATGCTTTTCTTCCCCCCCAGGATTCCAGAATGTCTTGTTCAGCTTTGTCTTCGCAACCCCTAACCTAATGCAGGCACCTAAGACTGTAGACCTGGGAAAATTGCTTTTGTTCATTTAAAAAAGGCATAATGAGAAATCACCCATAAGAATGGAACATTTCACTCTTGCCTGAAGATCTGAGGCACTGAAACAGAGAAGCAGTCTGATTTTCCAGCCCAGGCTCAGAACTTTAAGTAGGGTTTTCAGATGCAACTCTTTGCATTTATATGAACTTGTCATATCCAAGGAAATAGAAACCCAAGTCTGTTATTGAACCCAGGCCTCATGTTAACCATTTATACATAGTCCTCCTTGGCTCTGAACCTATCAAAAACTTATGGGGTGGGGCGCCTGGGTGGCTCAGTTGGTTAAACATCTGCCTTTGGCTCAGGTCATGACCTCAGAGTCCTGGGATCGAGTCCTGAGTTGGGCTCAGCAGGGAGTCTGTTTCTCCCTCTGCCCCTCCCCCTGCTCATGCTCTCTCTCTCTCTCAAATAAATAAATAAATAAATAAATAAATCTTAAAAAAAAAAAAAAGCCTATTGGTTGTTTCCTTTTTACCTGCCTCCGTCCTTTCCCCAAATCCGATAATAGCCCTATCTTTTCCTGTGACTGGTGAGATGCCCCATGGTCCCACTTCGTGTATGGTCTCCTTGCTGCAGCACGTTAATAAGTAGTGTCCTTGGTGGTCTTTATATGATGAAGTTTGAAGTATAGTTCTGTGGACACAGGAATCAGAAAACAAGGATTCTGGGCCCACCTCTATGCTGAGAGACCTCAAGCAGTAGAGCAGATGGTTAAAAATGTGGGCTCTGTCCTGCATGGATGCTTCTGAATGGTGTAACTTTAGACAAGTCCCCTGAAATCTTTTTTTTTTTTTAAAGATTTTATTTATTTATTTGACAGAGGGAGACACAGCAAGAGAGGGAACACAAGCAGGGGGAGTGGGAGAGGGAGAAGCAGGCTTCCCGCGGAGCATGGAGCCCGATGCGGGGCTCGATCCCAGAACCCTGGGATCATGACCTGAGCTGAAGGCAGACGCTTAACACCCAGGTGCCCCAAGTCCCCTGAAATCTTAAGCCCTTAGTTTTCTCCTTTGTAAAATGTGGGTAATGATAATGCCAATTTCGTAAGGAAGTTAATAAGACTCAATATGATACAAAGAATACGATGATTAGTTTTATGTATCAATTTGACCAGGCCATGCTGTCCAGTTGTTTGCCCTGTCTAGATGTTGCTGGGAAGGTCTTTTTTTAGATGTGCAGACTTTGTATAAAGCAGATTACTTTCCATAATGTGGGTGAGCTTCATCCAATCAGGGAAGACCTTAAGAGCAAACACCACGATTTCTCAAAGGAAAAGCAATCCTGCCTCAAAACTACAACAGAGAAAACTTGCCTGACTTTTAAGTATGCAGCTTTCAGACTAAGACTTTTAACATCAACTCTTACCTGAATTTCCAGCTTGCCAGCCTGCTTTATAGATTTCAGTCTTGCCAATTCCTTAAAACTTCTCTCTCTCTCTCTCTCTCTCTCTCTCACACACACACACACACACACACACACACACACATCTTCTTGCAGGAAATAAAGCCTTTGGCCCACTTCCAGGCACACAGGCCTCCATTAACATGAGCAACTATTTTTACTAAACTTTCTGGACCTCAAGTCCTCACTTATACAATGAGGGTATCGAGTCAGTATTGGGGTATTATTCAACTCTACGCTCAAAAAATATAATGTAGAGTCCTGCATGATCAAAGCTATCCTTATGGGGAGGGAGAACAAATTAAAATGCCTAAATCTTTTTCTATTGATTTTTGTGACTTGATGGCAATACTATTTATGCTCTGCTGCTGGTTTTAAGTTTCAAGGTGTGTTTAAAAGTATGTCCAATGTGTTCTTGATAAGTTGAATAGAAGGAATTTTGTAACATCCCCAAAGACTTTCACATTCAAGGAGAGCTGTGCTCTGCCGCTTGTTATATCATAGGCTAGGAATTGTTGGCCCACTGGGAAAATTCAGATAAAGAAGAGGTTGGGAGGGAAGTCTCATTCTCTAGGAACCTCAGTGCTAGCAGATTTCACAGGGGGAAAGTGTAATGGGAGATGGCGATTATGAAAGTAAAGGCAGAGTCTTCTGAGCTTCCTTTTTGTTTTTGAGCTTGTTTTGTTTATCTTGTTGATTTTCTTTAAAGGAAAATAAAGCAGTACTTTTGTTTTTGGAACGAAGGTAAATGTTCTTTTACTCCCTTTCCCCACTGAGGATCTATTCTGTTATGTTTCCCCTTTTGTACTTTATTTTTTCTAATAGAATTTACTACCTTCTAATATATAGGTATTTATCATTTTGTTTATTGTTGGTTATTCTTACTAGAATATAAGATCCGTGAGAGTGGATATTTTGTCTGCTACATTTAGTGCTGTATCCTGAATGTCTAGAACTGTATTGAGGATATAGTAGATGTTCAGTAAATATTTTTGAAATGTATAAAAATACCTGGAAACAAATTTCTTATTCTCTGCCACTCTAACAATAATTATTGCCATGCCCTGAGGATAATCTCCGTGGTTACCTTGCCTTTTCTTTTTCTTTTCTTTACAAGGCAGAGGTCTTTGTGGAGAACATGGCATATCTGGTTTCATCCTCCCTCAGCTGAGACTTTAAAAAAAAACTTCCAAAATGCAGGGGTGCCTGGGTGGCTCAGTCGTTAAGTGTCTGCCTTCTGCTCAGGTCATGATCCCAGGGTCCTGGGATCGAGCCACACGTTGGGCTCCCTGCTCCACAGGAGGCCTGCTTCTCCCTCTCCCACTCCCCCTGCTTGTGTTCCCTCTCTCGCTACGTCTCTCTCTGTCAAATTAATAAATAAAATCTTAAAAAAAAAAACTTCTGAAATGCAGATCTCGGGAATGAGAAGCAGCTTTATTTCTAGTTTGATGCTATGATTATAGTAAAGTTGTTCCTGTAGTATCTTCCTGTGGTAAGTATAACAATCTTAGTAATCCAGACCTGAAATTAATTGGACAGTCATGAGATTTGTAATTAGGTGACCCAGACTTTGGTCACGTCCTAGGTAAACCCTCAGCATATCTCTCTTTGTCTCCACTTTCCCATATACCCCATGGAGTATTATATGAGACAGATATATAAAAATTCAGCAAAAGGTAAACTCACTCTACAAATGGTCATTACTGTAATACAAAAATACAAAAATTCCCAAAAGAAAGGGAAGTTAAATTTTCTGAACATCTGTTATATACTTATATGTGATTTACCTTAGCCCTCATGTCAATCTTGCATGATTTACCCCCATTTTAAAGATGAGGAACCTAAAGCTCAGAGAGGTACTTAAATTTCTCCAGATCAGACGTCTGTAAGTGACGGAGTGGGATTTCACTGAAAGTTCTGACGACTCCCTACCTGGGTGCTCTTTACCAGATCATTACTAACCAATAAGAGGAGAGCCACCCTTGGTTTGAAGCCACATCTGTCTGAATTAGAGATAGGGGCCACCTCTGGGTGGTCACAGTCCTGACAGAGTAAAGCTTGGTCAGCACACAGGGCCTTTTTGGGAAGAAAAAGATGTGCCTTCCTCTAGGTGGGGGTGACCATGCACCAGGGTGGAGGTTCGGCACACAGAGCATGAGCTGTTTTCCGCCCGGCGTTCCCCGGCTCCAGAACCCTAAGTGTAGCCCCGAACACAGAAATGATCCCTGTAACGGTTCCAAATAACTCGGCAACAGCTTGCACATTAAAATTAAATGTCATATTCACAAGTACCACTTTGTGGGAAGGGATGATATAGGAGAACCCATCCACCACACTTCACTTCAGAGGAGAGTAGCTGGAATTATTCAGCATCTCTGAAAAGTCCACTACTGCCCTGCTAATCTACATTTCTTTCTATCAAAAATCAAGTTAGTCAATATGTGTGAGTCTGTTTCTGGGCCCTTCTTTTCCATTGATCACTTTGTCTCGGCATGCGTCAATCCCACACTTAATTCTATTGCTTTATGTAAGTTTTGTTATCTGTTAGTTCCTCTTTGGGAGCTGTCTTTGATTTTTCATATGAATTTTAGTATTAACTATTAAGTTCCACCAAAAAAGTGACAATTGATTAGAACTGCTTTGGATTTATGATAAATTCCAGCCAAATTGGCATCTTTTATGGTATTGAGTATTTTAATCAATGAAAATGATATACCTCTCTATTTTAGGTCTTCTTTAATGTCTTTCAGTAAAATTTTATAATGTTCTCCAGGAAGATCTTACACATCCTTTGTTAGTTATTCAAAGTTTATTCCAAATATATTTTTATATTATCTAAGTGGAATCTTTTTAAAAGCTACATTTTGAAAATTGTTATAGGTGAAATAAATGCAACTGATTTTTGTACATTGATTCCAAATTTAGCAAATTTGCAATAGTCCTTTATCTTGTCTTTTCAGCATGAAAAATAACAGTTTGTTTCTTTCTTTCCAACTCATGTTTTTATCTGCCCTAACACACTATCTAGGGCATTGGGTGCAGTGATGAATAGAAGTGGTCGTAGCAGACAATACTCCTGGTCTTTAAAGCAAAACTTTCAACCTTTTACCATTCAGGATGATGTTTATTATAAGTATTTTGTAGGTAATTTAGTTATGAATGGATGTTGATTTATATCGAGTGCATTTTCTTTATTGAGATAATGATTTATCACCTTTATACTTTTAATGTGGTGAATTACATTAATTTCTTTTCTACTGTTAAAATAACTAACATTTCTGAGATAAACCCCTCTTGGTTAAAATGTATTATCTTATTTATACGCTGATGGATTTGCTTTGTTGATATTTCATTAGGATTTCCTATCTGGGGGCATGAATGACATTTATTTGTAATTTTATTGTCTTTTATGGTTCTTGTCAGATTTTAGTATCAAATTTGTGTTAGCATCACAAAATGAGTTAGAGTATGTTTGTTCTTTTACCTACTTGAAGTTTTTTTTTTTTTTTTTAAATGATTGGAATTCCTTGATTGTTTTGTAGAAACCATGGGCAAATTGTCCGATGCTGGCATTTGCTTTGTGGTAAGGCTTTAAAGTACTGTTTCAATTGCTTTTAATGGCTATAATGTTACTCAGATTTTTCAAATTTCTTGTCAATCAGTTTTGGTATGCTGTATTTTCTCAGGATTTTTCTATCCCATCAAGGTTTTCATATTTATTGGTGTTGAGTTGGTCCTATTGTCCTTTTATTATATTTTTAATCTTTGTAGCATCTGTAGTTTTGTATTTATGTGTTCATGATGTGTTTATTTGATCAGTCTTTCTTTGTTTTCTTGATCAATCGTATCAGAAGTTGGTCTATTGTATTTTTTTTTTCAGTTAACAGCTTTTCAGTTTGTTATGTTCTATTTCGTCGACCCCTGCTGCTATCTTTATGATTTCCTACTTCCTATTTTTTATGCTTTGTTTCTATTTCCCCCCACTAATATCTTAGGTCTGGTGCTTCAGGCATTCATTATTAGGCTCCTTTCTTATCCAGCATAAGTATTTAAATGGTTATCCTTCTTTGCCCCTTTACTGCACCCCACGAGTTTTGAAGCAATATTTTTGTTACCATTCAGTTATGAATGTTATTTTATTTTGGTAAGAAATGCTTCTTTGACCCATGAGTTTTTAAGAAATGTATTTGTTAACCCCAAATCTTCAGATTTTCCTAGTAACATTTTGGTTATTAATTTCTAACCTAAATTGTGACTAAAAAATGATCTATTTGACTTCAACATTTGAAATTTGTTAAAAATTTACTGGCCAGGTATGGGGTCATTTTTTGGTAAATTTTCTGTACACACTTGAAAAGAATGCATGTTTTGCTGTTTTTAGGTGCAGTGTTTTATATATGTATATATCCACTGATCAAATATAATTCTATTTTTCAAAACTGCTATAGTGATTCTTGCTTGTTTGACAGAATTACTCAGGTAGCTGTATTAATTAAAATTTGTCACTATGATGCAGGATTGGTGTATTTCTTTTTATAATTCTGTTAACTTTTGTTTAATATACGTTAAGGTGGTTTTTGTTAATATTTACAAGTTTAGAATTGTTATATCTTCCTGGTCAATTGAAACTTTTATCACTATGTGGCTACTTTTTTTTTTTTTATCTGTAGCAATACTTTCTGTTAAACGTCTACTTTGTCCAATATTAATATGGATATATCAACTATCTTTTGATTTACTATAATATCCTTTTACTTTCATTCTTTGTGGGACCTATACTTTGGTTAAATGTCTCATCAACAGCATACAGGTGGTTCAAGCAACCTAACAATTTTGCTAACTAAATTTACATTTACATTTATTATAATAACTGATATGTTGAATATTTTTTCTAGCAATTTATTTTGTGACTACCATTTGTCTCACCTTTGTATATATTTCTCCTTTTCCCCTTTCTTGACTTCTTCAGGACTGATTTTTTTTTTCTTCTCATATCTTTTTTTTTTCCCTCCACACTCTTGGTGTAAAGGTGACCCACTGTATTTCTTTTCATTTAGTTGCTATCTTGTAAATATTACCATGTATACTTCTCAAAGGCTAAAGTAACCTGGTATTTTTACCCTTCTTCAAAATAATGTAACGGCCGTTCCAAATGAAACTCCCATTATCACCTCTTTGTGGCTTATATGCTATTGCCATTATGTATGTTAGTGCCATTTCTTTTTTTCCCTAACTACATAAGACATTATTATTTTTGTTTTATGCAAGCCATGTCTGTTTAGATTGTTGCACATATTTATTTCTGCCTTTGTCCATAATTCCTTCTTGAACCTCAGAGTTTCCATCTGGGATCACTTTACTTCTGCCCAAAGTACTTCTTTTGGAATTTTACTGTTGCCTGGTGTCACCATTGCTATTGGGTTCCATCTTCTTGACCCTTCATTGTAACCTGTTTCTATTTTTTGTGTGATTAAAGGGTAGCTTTATTGTTTTTGGTGTTTTCAAGGTGTGGTTTTAGTGGGGGGAAACAGAAACAAAGCATAAAAAATAGGAAGTCGGTGTGGTTTTCTTCATATCTATTCTGTTTAAGATTTGTTGACCTTCCTGAGCCTGTGGTATGATGACTTCAGCCAACCTTGAAAATTATCAACCATTTTTTTTTTTTTTTGAGTCCATTCCCTCTCTTTTCCTCTGGACTTTTAATTAGGTAATATATAAAACTGCCTCAATCTATCCTCAATGTTTCTTAACTTATTTTCAAATTTTTCATACCTCTGTCTTTATGTCCAATATTCTGAAAACACTTTTCCTTCTATATTTCAGCTCATTCTATCTTCAGCTGTGTCTAAGTTATCCATTGCTATGTAACCAATTACTCCAAAACTTAGTACTCTTAAGATAACAAACCATTATTTTTCAGTTTCTGAGAGTCAGAAGTCCAGGAGCTGCTTGGGTATGTGGTTTGGTGGCCTCTCATGAGATTGCTTTCAATCTGTAGGCCAGAGATGCAGTAACCTAGGAGTGCTAGAAGATCTGCTTCCAGGTTCACTCATGTGACTGTTGGCAGGAGGCTCATCTTGTGGCAAGTTGGCTTCCACCAGAGTGATGATGATGATATAGAGAGAGAAAGAGAGGGAGAGAGGGAGAGAGAAACCCACAACAGAAGCCACAGTATCTTTTAAAACCTAATCTGAGAAGTACATACCATCTCTTGTGCCATATTCTATTGGTCCCAGAGACCAGCTCTGGTACGTTGTGGGACTGTACCATACAAGGTTGTGAGTATCAGGATGGGGGCTGGTTATTTGGGGCCATTTCAGAGGTTGGCTACATGGTAGTGAAACCTGTCCATTCTTAATGAGAATGATTTTATTTTCCATTTCTGGATATCTGTTTTTTGTTTGTTTTGCAAATATGCCTGCTTCTTCTCTCCGTATGATTTTAATTTCTTTCCTATTTTTAAAATACAGCAAATACATTTTTTTCATATTTTATGCCTGATAACTCCAGTGTCTGAAAATTTTGCCAACTGACTGAATTTGCTGCTTGTTGTTTCTTCTGGATGTTACTCAAGGTACTTTGATCCCCAATCTGTTTTTTCTTTTAAATGCAACTTTATTTTTCTTAGACTTCATCTATAGAAATTCTTTGAGAACAGATTTGGGGCATAGTCTTTCAAGGAGGAATTGCAGTTGATTCTTTCAGGTGCCAGGGGGTACTTTTAGCCTAGAACAACTTTAAATTCCTGGCTTGCAGTTTTTTATATGACTCAGGTAACATAAATTTAGGCTGCAAAACTTCATGAAGATTAGCTTATGTTTATAAATTTTGAGAGAAAATTTCTCCCTCTCAATCAGGGTCAAATTTGAGGTTAGTAAATAAACCTTGAACTAGGTTTATTTCTAGTTTATCCTTATACTCAGGTTAAATGCATTTGGAATTAACATCATACAGAGGAGTCCTCTATTAGACTGCTCACCTTGGATGGGGCCATGGCCTCCTCTGTCCTCTGTGACCTTCAGTGGCGTGAAAACTGAAGCTCAAGTTCACTCACAGCATATGGGCTCAGTGTTCTATTTCCCTGTCTGGGTTCCTAATTTTGCCAAGTTTTTGGCCTCTGAGCATAACTCAGTAACTCATCAATGCATTTTTAAAAACGTATTCTTAAATGCTTATGTTACGCAGTATTTCTGATTATTTTCAGTTCTAATTATCTCTAATTATTTTCAGTATTTCTAATGACTTTCAACTTGGGTTGGTCAAGAAACCTCTTCTCCCATGCTGCTAGAAATGAGTGTTCTCCTCTTCATAACTTTCCAAGTTCTGTTGGACTTTGTTATGTGTAGCCCAGAATCGGAATATAGTGATTGCCTGATTTTTGACTAATTTTGGAAGATTATGTTGCATAACAATATACGAAGATCTTGTAGCTTCTTGCTTTCTGGTCTTCTCAGTAGATATTCAAAAAGGATGTCCAAATTTTGTGGAATTTAGTAAGATTTCTGCAGCAGAATCTGATGGCCTTGGAGAAAATTAACTTCTTTATTTTAGCAAGTGTATATTCTGAAGGTTTAAAATTTTAGAATAGGCAATTATCTGAATAGGAATCTAAACTATCATTCTTTCCAAACACAGAATAATGGGCTAATGATGACAGAGAACCTTTTAAACCTATGATTTCTCATTTATTCTGGATACCGTACTTTCTCTTTCTTGGTTCCATCTTTCACATTAAATATCCAATTTTAAATTCTATTGTCTAATTGATTTAATGATTAAGAAAATGTTCCTGATATTCAGCCTAAATTTTTCTTCCTAATTTACTCCCATTACTCCTGGTTAAATCTTGAATAACTAGGATTGATGAGGCACTGAGAACTAATTAATTGATTGCCAAAGCATTGTGGTATTTTCCAACTCCACAGTGAATTCTCTTAGTCTTAGAAACACTTTTAGCAGGAAACTTCATTGTAAGGCCATTTGTTTGTTGTATTTCTGGGTGTTTTTCACAGACAAGTTAAGTTTAATATTTTCCCCAAAGATGTCACATGTAGGCATAAACTAATATAAAGCTAAATTTTTACTTAGACATTTTCACTTGCTTTTCTGTAGTAGAGTTTATCACATTTGTAGAAAGGCTTTCAATCCTGAGTGACCCTCAGAGAACTACATTCTGGATGGGACCTTATGGATACCCTCTGAACATGGTATGAGTCTTCCTGAGCGTGCTGCCCACTCCCGGGGCATAGCTTACTCATTTGCTTCTTTCTGTGAACTCTTCACACACTCTGCATTGTAGCACCCGGTGCAGCCCTCTGTATGGTTTTCTTTGCTGACTTTCGTGGCCCCAGTGTGATTAAAGCTCCCTGAATGAGAGTCTCCTGACATTCTCCATTTTCTAAGTACTGTGCTGGAAAATGTAATACTAAGTTTTTAGTTCAGGGCAAAGTGTGCCCTTAGTATTCAGAATGGTGATAGTAACTCACATTCTAAAATCTGGAAAGACTCCTTACGGGCAGTGGGGTTTTACCTGAATCTAGATGGTTGAATAGGAGTTAGGCAAGTGGAGAAGTGAAGACAGGGTTTTTTTAAATTTATTTTTAATTAATTTTTTTTTTTTTTAAGTAGGCTGCATGCCCACCGTGGAGCCCAACGCAGGGCTTGAACTCATGATCCTGAGACTGAGATTCAGAGTTGAACACTTAACCAACTGAGCCACCCAGGCACCCCAGAAATGAAGACAGGTTTTTTTGTTTTTTGTTTTTTGTTTTTTAAAAAGAGGGCACTGACTGTGGAAGTCCACCAAGGCAGGGGCTGTTTGAGAAATTGCTGGTTCTGGAACAAAGGATATGTGAGTGAGGCAGGCAGGGTCAAGGCTCAGAGCACCTTTTGTGCCATAATTAGAACATTGATTTTATCTTGAGTGAGTCGAGGACTCTATAACCAGAGGGGAGCTCCATAAGTACTCGTTGTTGATGATGATAGTGACATTTTATATTCTTGTTTAAAAGAAGTGGTTTGAGTGGAAGAAAAATCACTGGGTCTTTTATTTACCACATGTATTTGTTTTGCAAGTTGCTACAGGATTCCACATCAAAAACATTGTTTTACTCTTCCCCATTCAGGTATTTTTAATGTCCAGTTTATGAGAGAAGCTCTTGTGGGAATGCCAGCCACCCCCCTCCCCCGTTTTCCCCCAGATGAGAATGCAGCATGACTTGGGAAAGATAAAAACCAAACCAAACAGTGTGGAGTTGACGGTTCTGATATGTACAATTCTTAGATACTTAGCTGACTTAGAGGGACTGTTAGGCATTGCTTTTCACATCTGTTTGACAGACAGGTGAGGCATATCGCTTGCTCTAAAGAAGGGGATAGCATAAAAAGGGTAGACCTTAGTTCTGGAATTTAAATGTTACTAGTGGTAGGATGGAAATGGTATATACTTTTTTATTGATTTATCAATATCTTTTTTCATTTTCTTTATTAACCTTTAGAAAACACCTTTCTTTTCTTTTTCTCTTTCAAAATACTGTGTGGTACTGAAGTCTGTCTTTTTAGTAGCCTTCTAGAATTTTAAGCATTCTATCTTCATTCTGATGAGATCTGGGAAATGTTCCCTTGTAAGTGCCTTATCTTGGTACAGTATTGTATTCAAACATGACTGTGGTATTTATAGAATTACCTCAGAGCAGTGCCCAAGGGATTCTTATGGTGTTCGCCTTTCCCCACTAATGAGCACTGTGTGGGAAGTGAGCAGGGTCAAGGTCATTCAGTAATGTTTTGTGTATAGCTCTTGTTGCTCAATGTGGGATTTAGCTTGATACCCTCAGAATTTATTGGTTGGTTGGTAACTACATTAATAAAGGAAAATAATTTTCTCCCCTCTGGGAGCCCTGTTAGAATCACCGTGAGTTCTTTTATGTGCTGTTAATTTAGTTTTGGATTGGAGGGTTCCCTCCAGCTCTTCCTTGACTGCTTACTCAGGTGTGCCGGAGAGGAAAGAAAGAAGGCATCCACGGAGACTGAAGGCTGAAAGTGGAAGATGAGAGGTGGGGGAGGTAGAAGAGAGGAGGGTGGTGGTGGGAGGAAAGGGGGGCAAGTGAAAAATGGGAAGAGAGGGGGGAAAAGAGAAGAGGAGAAAAGAGATTCTTTTTTCCATCTTTCCGTATTTCAGTTACTAGACACAGACTCATCGAGCTGTGCCTTGGGAGTGTAGAGGAATAAAGGTTGACTTATCACTAAGCAAGGAAATTCAATCTAACTCATGGCCTCTGAAACCATTTGAGACAGCAGCTGTAAAGAAAAGTCATCGGACAAAAATACATCGGACATGTAGTAGTAACATTCATTTGTATGAAGGTAAAATGTATTCATGATTTATGTCCTCTTTGATTAACACCTTGAGATGTATATGTGTACATGCATAGACAGACATAGTTTATTTACACCTTTGTTTTGGCAGTCCTCTGGCATCTAAACCATCTTTTGAAATACTGCGTAAGGTCAAAGAAACAATTCTAAAGTTGGTAATGATAGAAATTAAAAGGTAAAGAAAATGGAGGAAGGCAGTTCACCACAGGGACATCAAATTTTATTTTAATTTTTCAACCTAAAGTTTAACACAAAAGATAAATCTTTCCCGACAGGATAGGCTAAGGAATATTTCACATCGACTTGCAAGTTATTAGCTGGGTTTTTTTTTGTGTGTGTGGCGGGGGGACAGATATCACCTCAGTAACTGCTCCAAATGCATTTACTTTATTTTAAAGGTTGTTCTTTCCATTATTAATGCCATCCTGAATCACAGAGCCATTTATGATGAAATGTGCTACTCTAAAACTCCTGTAAATGCATCTGCAATGGTTGCTGATATTTCACTTCATCCTAAAATATACTGTAAATTTTTGGAAGATGTTTTTATCTTACTGTATATTCTCTGCAGACTGTTAGAATCCAATTTATTAACTCTCTGGAAGTTGAAAGCTATGCTTGAATAAAGTAATACCAATATTTGTCAGGATTGGCTCAAATTATGTGTTCTATGAGGTAACAGCAAAATTTCAGATTTTGAATGTTTTATATCAGTAATGATTCTGGTGTGGGTAGTGTGGACAGGTTTTAACGAGCTTCGGAAGGTTTTGGTTGTTTTTTTGTTTGGTTTTGCTTATTAAAGTCAGAAGGTATTTCTCCTATAGTGTTTGCAGTGTCTCCACTAAGACTGGGAAATTTTGCTTAAAGTAAAAAAAAAAAAGGGTTCAATCAACCTCATAAATTTCAAAACCTACCCCGTTGTAAAGATATAGGGAGAAGTGGTGTGAGAAACCTCAGCTGAGATCCCAGAGACCTGAGTTTAAGTACCATTTTATTTTTTTTCTCTTCCTGGCTGGACAGCTAAGGCTGGTTAGTTAACCTCTTGGAGACTTAGTTGCCTCAAGTATAAAATAAGGAAGCCGAATATGCTGGTCTTTGCTTCAGGATTTTTAGTGTAGACTAATCATCTTTCTAGAGCAAATGGGGTTCCCCAAGGCTCTCAGAGTAACAGGAGAGTGAACAGATGGTTATATAGTGACACCTGTTTACCTGTGTGATGCCAAGACCACTTGAGCAAAACAAAGAAGTAGAAGGTATTAATCTAGATTGCAGATTTAGATTCTAGGGCCATGAAATGCAAGGCCCAATCTTGGGGCTCTTTCCAAAATCACCTAGATTAGATTTTAATCCATGTTTCTCACTTTACAGATGAGGCAGCTGAGTCCTCGAAAGAACTGGGGGCTTGGAAGTCTCACATACCAGTCACTGTTGTTGGCAAGACCTGGGGCCTGGACTTCGAATCCCCTTGACAGGATCTTATTTGGCAACCCATCTTCCCTTTTCTGCTCCCTTTCAAAACTTGCTGTCAAGAAAGTACATCATAACCTCATTTTAGGTGCAGATATAAAAGACTGATGAGTCTTCAATTTGTGTGTATGTCTATGTTTGGGGGGAGCATGATAATGCAGTCTGATTCTTGACAGCAATAAACTGAGAGGGGGCTGGTTTTTGGAGGGCACGTGGGCCTGTTTTCAGCATCTCTCAAATTAGCCCCTCATGCTTTCTTACTTCATCATTATATCCCCCCCTCCTCTTGCTGTCTAAGTAAAAACAAATTTCTACTCAAGCTTAGTTGCAAGCATCACAGGCTGTGGTCTCCATGTTTTCAGAATAAGAAGACCAATCATTTATTTATTTAACAAGGATTTATTGAAGATCTGTTATCTACAGGTACTGCCTGAGTCCTGAGGTTAACAGCAATGAGCAAGACTGGGTTCCTGACCTGTTAAATTTTCAGTCTAGTGATAGATGTCCTCTTGGTCCCTCTTTTAGTAGAAGAGAAATCAGCTATGAGAGACGTGATCAGGAGTTCCTGGGCGAGTCTTTGTCACCTTGTTTTTCTCATCTGCTCTTTTCAGAGACAGAAGTTGTTTTAGGGGGATATAAAATAAAAGTAATGGCAGAATTCTTTCTCACTATGCTTTTTTTGATGTGTATTCTAAATATCAAAGATTTTTCTAAAAGAAATGACTTAATGCCTTCTTCCTGATTTTTTGCAGTGTATGTTGAACCTAAACTGAAGAGCACAAAAGTGAGCATCTTAGGAATCTCAAGACTCAAAAGGGATATGTAAATATTCCATATGCAAAGGAAAGCACCAAACAGACTGCATCTGGGATATTTTCAAAACCCACAGCCCACAATCTTTGTTACTGCAATATTTTGGTACTGTTTCAAACAATTTCTTCCACCTTGTATAATCATGGCACTTGAATAAATGTTCAACATTAAAACAGTTACTGCTTTTCAGCTCCAGGATGGCTGTGTTTCAGAACTGAGAGAAGAGTGTGCCTCCTGGATGAAAGGTGTAGTATAAATGCAACTTATTACCATTTTAGGCAGAATTCCCAGGCTGGCATTTAGCAATTAAAAAAGCAAAGCTAAACAAGCTCAGGAGATCAACATTTCCTTTTCTTCCAACCCAAGATGCTAGTTATTGTGGACAAAGAAGTAGAAGGCCCCACTGTCCTTTGTTGACTCTCTTTGGAGCTTCTAAAGCAGCACAGGGGGAAGTGAGAGAATTATTTTTTCATTTCCATTAAGCAACGGAGAGTCTAAATGAAGAGGTACAAATGGCTCTTTCAAGAATTTGTCAAAGCAGAATTCACATTAGAAAAGATTTACTGATTTTCTCCTCCCAATTGAATGATCTCTCTTGATATTTCCAGGTCCTTATCTTCTCTTCAGAGTACTCTGACCTGGGCTTAGCTTTGTAAGGTGCATGGTTGAGTGGGAGATTAGCTTCATAAGCAAATGTAGATTTAGAAAAATATACTTCTGGGAGAGCATGGTTTAGTAAAATAGACATTTCCCGAACTCAAACAAAAGAGACTCAACATTTTCAAAACATCCTTTACTGGTGATTTCTGAGTGATGGGTGAAAAGTACTTTCCTCAGAGATATACATTCTTCTTTGAATTCGGGACTTTGCTATGAGAATAAATTTTTCTCCCAAAAGTTGTTACCTTTAAATATTCAGTATTGATTTCTACCTATTCTCTCTCCCAAGTTCAAAGTTATGCACCCTTTGAATAGTTTGTAAGGTATCTGTACTTACAAAGAAATGTGAGGTCTCCTTTCCAGGGACTGCTGTAATCTTCTCTCTAATTCTGTGCATATACTGAATCTAAGAACTCTAACCTTATGGCCAAGTAATTTACCATTAGTGGTCCATGTTTATTGAAAACACACCCACAGAGAAATGACGATAATTGTTGTCATCAAAACTAGTGCTTTGATTATAAGTGTAAGAACCTAAATTTCTCTCAAACACATTTTAAAACTTTTTATCTATAAAATTTCTCAGCAATGAACAATAACGGAATGGAAATAGAAATATGTATTAAGCCCAAGGAAAAAAAATCTTTCAAATGAAGACCCTGTTGTTATCTTTTTAACATTTTTGTTCTTTCTGTGATTTGCTAGGTACCATAAATGTGAACTTAAAGTTTCAATTCTTCCTCCAGTCTCAAGTCCAGGTGCTTTATTTGATGTTCTTTTTTTTTTTTTTAAAGATTTTATTTATTTGACAGAGAGAGAGACAGCGAGAGAGGGAACACAAGCAGGGGGAAATGGGAGAGGGAGAAGCAGGCTTCCGGCAGAGCAGAGAGCCCAATGCGAGGCTCGATCCCAGGACCCTGGGATCATGACCCGAGCCGAAGGCAGATGCTTAGTGACTGAGCCACCTGAGCGCCTGGAGGGCAGCAGCAACCCAGCACACCACGTTGGAGAGTTACATACCCGGAGAAAGGCACAGACAAATATTTGGTTACAATTGTTACTTTACAGTCAATACTTGTTATTTGTCTGTTGGTCTAAGGCTTAATGACAATTAGATTGAACAAAGCAGGTACTGGAGGACATTGCACACGCTAAAGCCACTGCATGATTCAAAAACGCAAAATCCTAAGGCTAGTTAGAACCATTCTATATGACACTGTAATGATGAACACATGACACCACATATTTGTCAGAAGCCCACAGAACTTTACTGCACAAAGAATGAGACTTCATGTATGCGAATCTAAACAAATCATTTAGGAAGTCAGAGGATCCCAGGATGGAATGGAGTATGGGACAAAAGAATCTAATACCCTTACATATGTAGGCAACATCACTAGAGTGGTGGTTGGGGGGTGGGGGGTTGGGAGGTTGGGGGTGGGGAAGGTGCCGCCAATACCCAAGTCAAGCATTTCTTCTAAGAGACGACTGTGGGCACCACGGACATACACAGTGTCTTTTGAGCAACACCCGTGTCGAAATCACCTATGTAACTTTTCAGTTCTATTTTGAAATAAGCGTGAAGCTATCTTCGTTTGCAGAGATTCTGAGTCAGTAGTTGTGTGGGTCATTTACTGAAGAGGTCAATGAATGTTAATATAACAAGAACCTAATAATAATCACACAGAAGCTTAATATCCATACAGGGGTGGGATGAATTATGCAGCAAGAGTTTATATCTGTTTCTTCTCCCTTTTCAGCTGGGTTTCAATTGGAAATCTATGTGAGTTACACATTCCCTAAGGCTGAATTGACTTGTTTATGTAATTGCCCTTTTTCTTCTCCAAGTTAAAATTTTTATGATGGAAAATACCTTTCTCCTTATTCTGTATTTTTCCTTCTATCAAGGCAGATTTCTGCATTAGACTGCAATAGTTGTGGAACAGGAAAAAAAATGTATGTTTTCAATTTTTGTTATAAAAGCTATATTAAAAAAGCTTTTTGATATATGGGTGCTGGTCCTTATAAATAATATATGAGAAATTAAAGTATTCAGACACACCGGGAATTTGGAATAGTTAGAAATGTGAAATATGTAGGGCTCCATTAAATGGTTTTACAGTGCTAGGAGGTCATAAAGATGATTAGACCCCTGTCTATGCGAGCTTCACGAACCTCCCCCTCCTGGTTCTGGTGTTAATGATCCTAGTTGTTTGCAGTGGAATTTATATTATTTTAGTGATGAGGTCAAGGGGGAATTGGGAGGTGAAGGTCAAAAATAATGTAACATTGGGCAGTGCCTCTTCTGTAAAATCTTACCAAAATTTTTCCTGCCCTTAGTAGTCTTGAGATGGGGTTTTAATTGGGGCCACAGGTAAGGCATCATGAGATCAATTAAACCTCCAAAACTCTGTGCATCCAATTGGCCTATGATTGTCCCTGTGATCTGTAGTAGCCCCAAGGGGCCAGAGGAGAACAGCTCTGGTATTAGCCTCAAAACCATCTCTGGACTGTCCTAGGAGATACTGAAACAGCAGTTTGAGTCTTATGAGAACTTTTCATTTATTGACACCTTGGTGTATTATGAGAAATTGCATTCATGTGATGGTATCTATCTCCATGAAATTGCTGTAGAGTTGTGTTCTTGGCAATGAACATATTTTTCATAAATACACATACACATGTGCACAGTATAGTACTAAAGAGTCACAAGTGTTTTATACTACATTTTAACTTCTACATATGGGAGTGACTTGAGGAAATCTATTCAGGAAATCTAATTATACAGTGAGGAAATTGGGATTCCAGCTAGCAACGCAATGACAATTCTTCTTCCCATTAGAATATGGGAAGGCAGGGGTTGAACCCTCAGCACAGTGCTCTTTCTGTGATAAAACAGTGTATATGCAATTACATGGTTATATGGATACAATGATACAGGTATATACCTGTAACACAAACCTGGTTAGAAACATAATATCCAATAAATCTAGTATGAAACAAAACTCACTAATTCTATCTTGAGTCTAAGTTTTTTTTTTAATCATTTTTCTGTACTGAACTCATACATCCCATAAATAAAAACACTTTAAAGGCCAGATACTTTTGATTGCTTAGTCATAACCGACAAAGAGGCTTGAACAAATGCCTTCATTTCATACATTTTGTGTAAGAACATTTTGTGACCTTTATCATACCTACCACAGAGCTTTGCCTGTGAATAGTGCTCAGTAAATCTGTGTTTGTTAATTGAAGGGATGAAATGCAGGCATCTCTCAATTTATTGTCAATGAGTGAAAAATTTTTCTCATTTCATCACAGAATTATATGGTGCTGCTATGTGGATGATTGCATCTCCATGTGTTTAAAGGAAAATGTAAAGAAGGTATATCATAATGAATGCCTACTAAGTGCTAGTGACTTTATATCGATTGTCTCATTTAATCCTAAGCACATCCTTGCACCATAAAAATATAATCTCTGCTTACAGGTCAGAAAATTGAGCCTTAGATCACATAACAAGAAGGAGCATGGTCAGGGTTGGAACCAAATTCTGTATGACCACAAAGGCCATCATTTCTCATACTATAGTCAAATCTGATATAGAAAAGAGACTTCATGATATGCATTTCCTAGAGCTATTTTCAAATGTCTAAGTGCCTGGGTGGGACATGAGGAGGAGGGGGGAAAAAAAAAGCAGAGTCAAATTCCCCACAGATCAGTTTTTCATTCCAAATGGTGCATGCTATTCTTTCTTTGCCTGACTTCACAGTGCATCCCGATACTGTGCAACTCTATTCGTCTCAAGACATATGGAAAGAGTTTTATGTTTTAAACAATTAGACTTGACAGCACTATTGTTTCTTTCTTATTTAATATCCTTCAGCCCTGGAGCCCAGCCAGAATCTGTATTCTCTCTCCAAATTTAATTCCCATTCCTCGTACATATCACTTAGTTGTTGGGAGACAGTAACTTAATGACATTTGTTCCTGTGGCTTAAGAACATCTGGGTTATGTCACTTTTTAGCGGACCTGCTTAGCTCAGAGGGAATAAAGTTCTGTGTCTCATGATCTTTCAGGGCCCTTATTATTGTTGATTTTGTTTTCCAGAGCCTCTGTTGTTCTGTAAATGTCACGAGATGACAAGATTTCTAGGTATTAATTTGTTTCTGCTCAGAGAAGGATGGTAGTTATAAATACGGAAGGAACAGGGAACAAGGATATTATAGAGGGGAAACTAGCAAAGTCATAGTTGTCGGTGTGTAACTTGCTGGTTTGGCAAGCTTAAAACTCCAAGGGAAATGAAAACAAGTGTTATGTAGTGGGGGAAAAAAAAAGGCATCTCTACATTCTGTGTGATTTCGGTTCAACTCAATTCAATCAGTTCAGTTCAGTTCATGAAATATCTCTTCGAGCCTTCAATGAAGAGCAGGTACTATCCTAGATGCTGAAACAACTTAGATTTCTTTATGGCTTTGTGTGGCCAAGCGAAATAGAACTAATACTGTGGGTAGCTTTGAGAAAGTCACTTTACCTCCCTGGGTCTCAGTTTCCTCATCTGTTCAATGGTGACCTCTTGCAGTCACTCACATTTGGTGACCTTCCTTATGGCACGGCTATGCTATAAGTAAAAGACCACTTGTTTTAAAATTGATGATTTGTATTTTAGTCCTGGTTCTGCTACTATTTGGTAAGTCACCCAGCTCTTTTTGCATGTTAACTAAGAGTTTAGAGAAACTGATTTCAAAGGTTCTCTTTTTACTGGATAGCCCTGTGAGACTGGACATGACCTCATCTGTCCGTATTAATAGCTAGCATAGAGTAAGCAAACAAATTATGGGGATGGTGTTGATGCTGTTGAACCCAATTATTATTCTTTCCTCCAAAGTGATATACTGGTATGGTCAGTAATCTGTGACCACACAGATAGGCAACCGGTTCCCTGTGGCAGAAAACGTGGCCCTGTGACTGAAAGAAGAATGACTTTTAAAGTCAAAAATTTCAAGAAATGAATATCTCTTTGAATAGCAGAGAAGGTTCTGGCACGATTTTAATTGGTGTGGGGGTTAGGTTTGTCAACTTGCAGCAAAGAAATATTTCATTGAACTAACCGTTGTTGAGCTCGGTTTGAACATCTATTACCATTCACTGAATATTGCAGGCTCCCTCTTTGTAGTGCCTTTTCCACACAAGGATGCCCCAACCGATTGACATCAATCAATCAAGCTTTGCCATGTGACTTGCCCTGGCCAATAAAATGTAAGGAGGGAATTCGATGTGCCATTGCTGCTTGGGAGTTTTAAGAGAGGCAGTGAACAATCATTGTGTTCCCTTTCTCTCTACCACGAGATCAGCAATGTCCAAAGGCATAGGGCATCCATCAGCCTGGCACTCAGCATGAAAACACTGTGGAGCCATCCCGTGATCATTTTAGTGTGATCAAGGACTAATCTTTTGTCATTGTAATCCACTAAGATTTCTTTGTCCATTGCATTATAGTCTAGTCCCCGCTTGCTCGTAGTGCTTGCTACTGAAAAATAAAGTGGGGTGTGAGGCGAATCTAACCTTAGGTCCTTTATGGATATTTCAGTCAGGCAAAATGTTATAGTAATATATGGTGCATATTACTGTAGAGGAAGTGTGCATTGCATACATATATTGGGGTAAGCAAACCTGACCTTGGAGGTCAGGGAAGGCCATCTTGATAATATGCATTTAAGCTGACAGCTTATAAATTAATAGCAATAAAACTGGCTGAAGGCCAGGAGGAGGAAGAAAATCACAGGTCAAGGCATAAAGGCAAGAAAGCTCACGGGAGTTGAGGAACTCATTGTTGAGTATGGCCGTCAGACAGGGTGAAGGGGAAACTGAGAAGGAACATGGCTGGTGAGATAACATCAATAATAATAATAATAGTGAGCATTTATTAACTTTGTGCTAAGTGCCTCACATATATTTTCTTCATGATTATTATCACCATTTTATACAAGAGGAAATTGATCCAGAAAGAGGTTTAATAACTTGCCTGTAGCCACAGAGCAGGAATCTGATTTTATGTGAAGGACAATAGGAAATCACTGAATGGTGTTACATAGGGGAGCCTCATGATCAGATTCACATTTTAGAAAGAACGTCCAGCTGCAGTGGGTTCCCAACTCAAAATCCCAGTCTGGTGGGAGGAAGTGTGGACCTCCGTCTCTGCTGTTCTTAACAGTGTGACTCCATTGACTAAGGCAGTCAGGAGGAGAGAAGATGATTGCCAAAGCACTGCAGAAAAGGTTATTTATTTATTTTTATTTTTATTTATTTATTTATTTATTTATTTATTTATTTATTTAAATGCTTTTTAAAAATATTCAGGCACCTGGGTGGCTCAGTTGGTTAAGTGTCCGACTCTTGATCTTGGCTCAGGTCTTGATCTCACAGTTGTGAGTTCGAGCCTTGCATTAGGCTCCACACTGGGCATGGAGCGTACTTTAAAAAAAAAATTAAAATACTTTTTAAAAAATTTAATACATTTTATTATTTTTTTTAGTTGAAAAAAATGTGGAATGCCTCATGAATTTGCACAGGGGCCACGCTAATCTTCTTTGTATATTATTCCAGTTTTACTATATGTGCTGCTGAAGAGAGCATAGAAAAGGTCATGTTTGGAAGGAGTAAGAATGGTATATGCAAGAAAAAAATATATTGTGGGTCTCCAGAGCATTAAGATTTGGGTAATAGTTTTAATAACAGTATAAATACAATAAATTGATGCCCCAATGAGCTCTTGTACCTAATTCAAATAATGGATATGGTATCACATCAATATTTTGAGCATTTCAATTTACTTTTGACCATAAGACAGACAATTTAGTGGGTAAATTGAAGACAGGACCAAAAATCTTAAATTTTTATTTATTATTTTTTTACGTAGACTCCATACCCAGTGTGGGGCTTGAACTCATGACCCTGAGATCAAGAGTCCCATGCTCTAGTGACTGAGCCAGCCAGGCACCCCAAAGCCAAAAATCTTTAAAGCATTAGGGGTCCGTGTATTCTTACCTCCTTGTTTACCAATGTTGAATAATAGTGATCACAATTTGTGTTTCTCTTTGTCATAAATAGAGAGACATATAGACCAAGGGGGGAAAGAGTCCTTCCTAAATGACAGTAACAGAGCTCTGACAGTTGTTTTCTCTGAGTTGTGTGGTATCTATCAGAAGCCTCTGGAGACCTAGGCCTGACTGAAGAGGTCCCCAAGTCAAGATGCCAGGGACTGCGATTAATATGAATGCTCTTCAGTGTTTGTAGGATCCCTTCTGTTTCAGCAGAATTCAAAGGAAGAATTGTGGGTCATTTTGACATTTATGGTTTGTGTCCTTTAACCTTCTCTATACACTATCCCCAGAACCCTGACTCGTTCTCTTTTTCCTTTCTTTTCTTTCTTCTTCCCCTTCCCTGCTGACTCCCTTTTTCCTCTTTTAAAACAGACTGCAGAAAATAACATGCTGGAAATTAGCTGACTGCCAATATGCATAAGAAGATTTATTGCAACCAAGAAAGGATGTTACGAAACATCGCATATATTAATCTTTCCATTTTGGTCTATAAAGACCTGAGTTTGGCTACTTTCACTTATATGCTTTTAAGGAGATAAAGCTAGGTCAGAACAGGAGATTTGGGGGGTGATAGGCAGAGATTTACAGCTCAAGTGTCTGGGAATACAGGTTGGCTTTGCGATTGTGGCTTCTCCTTGACAGGCACAGAGGCATTCCAGGCGCTGGCTCCTCAGAGGTTTTTAACACCACTCCTTGCAAACCAACTGCCTGGCCCAGGGAAGTTGTCAGAAAAGATCAGTGCAGGTTTAGGGATGGTTTTTTGAAGTTTTCCTGAAATAACCAATAATGAGTTGCAGGCTTTGATAGCTCTTTTTATAGATCTTGCAGCAGCTGGATCAAAATCTAATGAAGATGTTTGCATCTGACAATGGCAGGCCTGCACATTTCTATCCTATTTCTTGAGTGCGCAAAGGCATTTCATTTGGGAACATGAAAGGCATATTTAGTGACAACTGATGGTTCTTTGTTTTTTAATTCCCAATAATGTCTTCAGTAAGTGCTTTTGTTAACATTTTTGCATTATACAATAGGTGACACAGGAAGATAATCGGTGTGCTGAAAGCAATTAAAGAGTTTATATCCAACTTGTTCTGCCTATTAAATGGATCCATTTGGCATAGAAGCACATTAGCATCTTCACAGTGGAATGATTGTGGAAATAGGTTATTCAGGGGGCCTGTGCCTCTTCCTCCTGCTGTAATAAGACATATCCTCAAGATTGGAGAAAAGGAATGAGCCATTTTTCTCCCCTTGGAACTGTAAACAGAAGTAAAACTATTAATAGACGCTGTAGCTAATCCTAAGAAGCTGCAACTGAGAGATTAAATAATGTCGGGAAGAGAGAAAGACAGAATGAAGGGAGGGGACGAAGGGAAGGGAAGGGGGGGGAGGCCAGTTCCCTGATTACCGTGCTGCATTAGACAAGGACAGACTGAAGGACTTCAGCTGATCATACGGTCGACAGTTGGTCTAACAGGGGACTCCTGTTTTCAGCAAAGTAAATATCACTTCACCTATTGCTTGAGAGCTGTACTAATGGGAAGATTTATGTTTTATTTGTCTATTTGTTTATTTTATTTTTTAAAATTTTATTATGTTATGTTAATCACCATACATTACATCATTAGTTTTTGATGTAGTGTTCCATGATTCATTGTTTGCATATAACACCCAGTGCTCCATGCAGAACGTGCCCTCTTTAGTACCCATCACCAGGCTAACCCCTTCCCCCCACCCCCCTCCCCTCTAGAACCCTCAGTTTATTTCTCAGAGTCCAAAGTCTCTCATGGAGAGACTCCCCTTCCGACTTCCCCCCTTTCATTTTACCCTTCCTACTATCTTCTTTTTTTTAACATATAATGTATTATTTGTTTCAGAGGTACAGGTCTGTGATTCAACAGTCTTACATATGTTTTATTTTTTAAGTAGTAGTCAAGATGATTTGAAATGGGGTTTGGATGCCATGGAGATGCAGCTGAGCCTAAAGGGACGAATGGACTTCGTGAGCAAAAAAATGTATTTTGTGTTTAAAAAAAACCCAGAGAAGTGGGAGGCCTTTGGGTAAGTTCACCATTTGAGACTGGGACCCCATTTGTATTGCTGCATAGAATGGATTATAACAACAGGGATTGGGATGTAATTAAATACTGTACCTAGCGTATTTGAAATGATTAAATGTCTCCAAGTTTTATTCCTACTAATACTCTTGGACTTTTGCTCATCTTCTCTTCAGCATATCCATGCTGACGGAGAGGCATTATGAGTCAGCATCTCTGCTGAAGATCAGCACATCTCTTCCTATTTTCACACAAGCTGTGAGGTTGGCATTACTGATACAATTTAGTACTACTCAAACTGTGGTCTGTGGACATCACCATCATCATCATCATCACCATGACTTGGAAACTTATGAGACATGCAAATTCTCTGGCTCTACAGCAGACCTAATATATCAGAATCTCCAAGGGAGGGCCCCTGGAACGTGTTTTAGCAAATAGGGACTGAGTTAATATCTCCTCCAGCTTAACAAGCCCTACAGGTAATTGTTCTGCCCACTCGCATTTGAGAAGCAATGTTTTATTGTTGGGAAATCTGCAGCTCAGAGTGTTTGGGTGTTATGTTAAGGTCACACACCTTCAGAGAGATGGAGTTGAATACTGACTTAGGATTCTTATTGTGTCTCAAGCTGGGATCTTTTATAGAATCATGGAAATACCTGGTCACCCCTCCTGGGGTCAGGAGCATGCTTGGTCTCTGGGGATGGTCATTCATTAGGGATCGTGACTGAGGATGCTTGGCATCTATGACTGATTTGAGCTGTTGTTTCTCTGCTAAAAGATAAATTCTCTTGTCTCTGCCAATGCAATTAGCTTCTGAACCAGGCCTGACTGGCCACCCTTCTGGTGTTTAAAGAGACAAGGGAAGCTCAGACAGTGACTGGAAGGTGGGCCAAAGGACGAGTGTGTGGCATCCATCTATTTCACCTACAGAAACACTAAGGAGAGACCTGAATGTTGATCATCTCTCTACATTTTTATAACTATTAAGCTCTGGGGTGGGGGGGGTGGGGAAGAATAGCTTCTGGCATGTTATAGGAATAAATCAAATTTATTTGTGATCACAGATCACTAAATATCAGCAGCAAATTGATCTAGATCAAGGAATTCACTGGATGCGTGAGAATATAGAGCAGCACATGGGGAAGGAGGCTTATTGATGTCTGGCCCGGCTGACTGTCATTCTCCATGCTTGAATAAGCCTTAGCTCAAGCCTTTGATATTCAGGCTGTGTTGTGTCTCAGAAAGAACCGGATACTCATTAGGATAAGACTGCTTTACTAGCATCATTTTGCTTTCTCTTCACCCATTTTGCCCTCTTTTTTGATAGCATTTGGAAGCCATGACCCAGAACTTGAAATATGTTATTCACTCAATAAAGTCAGGGTTTCAAAACAAAATTAATGCTGTTATTTGGCAGCTGATATCGTGATGCAAGGGTTTCAAGGAGGGAGTCTGTCAAAGGGAAGGAGCTCTAGCATCTTCCAGGCTGAGGTTCCGACCGTGGGTCTGCCATTTGATAATCTGTATGACCTCGGGCCTGTTGCTTTTAACCACTCCATATCATAGTTTCCTCCTGTAAAATTGGGAATGTTTTATATGTCATAGAGTGATCACATGGATTAAACATGGGGCAACCATATAATCGGTTTGCCCAGGACCATCCAGGTTTACACTTGCTGTCTTGATGTAATTATTTACAACATTCCCTTTGACTCCGAAAGTGTCCTGATTGGGATGATAAACTATATAGTTACACTCATTAAATAATATAATGTATGTAATGTGTCATGTCTCATCGGTATTCAGTAAATGAGAGCCATCATTTGAAATACTGCATCTGGAAGCCAATTGAATCTTCTCACTAAACTAGATTTAGTTTTCCTCCCTGGAAAATGAACGATGAGACACTCAGGGCTGTGCCTATCTGTGCTGGGGGGTCTTTGCTTCTCTGTGCCACTCCTTTGGTCTGTGCCACCTCTTAGGTCAGGAACAGCAAGAGCCTGGGGCAAAACTCACTGGTCACTTCTGCAGAACCAAGTGTTGCTGTCACCTAGGGATCACTGGGTAGCGTGTTTTGGAGCTTTTAGAAGAAAACTTATGATACAACAGGCAGTATATCACCTAGGGATCATTGGTAGCATGTTTTGGAGCTTTTAGAAGAAAACTTACGATACAACAGGCAGTATATTACATTTATGAGTATTCTCTAATGCCAGGTGCTCTAAATCTTTTGAACTCAAGGTGGGAGGTATTAGTCCCATCTTACAAATGAGGAGTCCCAGACTCAGAGAAGTTAAGAAATCAGACATTTGGTAAGAGGAGAAGCTGAGTTAAACTTTTTTTTTTTTTTTGTCTCCTAAGCTTTTTCCACAATAATGCTCAAATGCCATTAATGAGGAGCAATTCTAACACCACATGAAATGATGAGTAATACCAATCAGTTCAATATCATTCTTGGCTTCCTCTCGTTGGCAGGTGGAATGGAAACACTCTGCCACAAGGAGGGAGGATATTTCTAAAACCAACCTGCCACTTCTTTGATCTTAATGTTTCCCCCCATATGCCCATCATAGATACAGCTTTTCATAGATCATTGAACATCCCAGATATTAATTGCTGCTATCCTGCTGCCTCTGCCAAACATCCCAAAATTAAGATTATTAGAAAGCAGCAGGTCTGATTGGGACTTGATGTGGGAGACACTAATGGATGAAACAAGAAGAATTGGAGAAAGAGGAAGAAAGGCAGGATGACTGTCAGATCAGACTCACCTCTATATAAACAGATGGAGACTTTTTGCAGAAACCCATTCCTTCCCACTTCCCTAACCATTTTAGGTTAATTCTGACCTGCTTTAGGTAGATAAAGATAAATGTGAATTTTAAATTATATTTAATCTTCATTAAAGTAATTATCTCTCTTAATGAAGAATTTGCTGGGTTGTGGTTGTGCAATGGAGTATAAAATCCTAAGTGAATAAAATCAATTTCATTTTCAGGCTAGCTTTTCTGTCCATTAATAAACAAGGCACAGAAAATATATTTGCTCAGAATCATGCAGCTGGCTCCTAGCTTACGCACAGCCAATACCACTTAAAAAAGCAAGAAAGTTGGCTCTCCATTTCTCACCCTTCATTATTCAACTGAAAGGAGAGCATCCACCCCAGGATGGGAAAGTTCCATGAGTTTCCATACTGGGGCTGTTTACTGGGTCCAGCAGTGAGACCGCTGCGGGTAATATCTCACACTCAAACGACTGCTCTGATGGAATAGTGTTTGTGTGGTGCAGTGTTTTCCTCTAAGTGCTCTGGTTTATTAATCACATAAGTATGAATTAGACTCTGGCATGCTTATGTTTCCTAATGTATGAAAACTGCTTATTTATTTCCATGCTGTTACAACAGAAAGAAACAGACTGGTTCTAAAGAGCAGTGTACTGTAGTGTGAAGCAATTAAGTGAGTTATGCATGCCCTTCAGGAAGAGGATAATGGGGTCTTGGTGCCGGTTAGGCCTCCCTGCTGCTGGCCCAAGGGAAAAGGACATGCCATTGAGGAACAGAGACTTGTCCGTATTTCAGTGCAAGCCAGTGTGAGCTTAGGACTGCTGTTAAATCTTAAGAGTTAGCTCCTGTGCACTTGTCGATCGGCTTAGTTGAAACTTCTGAAAAAAACATACAAAAGAGCTGAAAAGAGCATCACCCATGGGAAGGTAAGAATTAAAGATGTTGATGACACTTTACCTTTATGCCTCTTTCTTTTATGCACCAGGGTCTTCCTAACACTTGCTAACAGATGCAAACCACCCCCAAAACCAGTGTCCACATACTACCACCCCTGCTGGCTGAGGCAGCTAGAGGGCAATGTAAGGAGCAACTCCACACTTCCTTTCATGGAGTATGAATTCCCATATATTGAGTGTGTCACTTGTTACTGATTATTAATGAAATTACCTGGTGCTTCTTATATGTCAGATTGTTCCAAGGACTTAGTTATGTCATCTTCATAACATTCCTATGACATAGTTGCCCTAGCAATTCTCATTTTACATATGGGGAAACTAAGGCACAGAGAAATTAAACAACCTGCCTACAGTTACACAGCTGGTAGGTGGCAGAGCTGGGATTTGAACTGCAGGTAACCTCGCTCTAAAGTCCATGCTCTTAACTGCTGTTCCTCCTTGATTCTATTATTTTTGTGTGGCCAAGGTCACATCACTGAACCCCTGAGAACTTTGGTCCCTTCGTCTGTAAAATGGGGAGGTAACATTTACTGAGGTCCTACTTAGGTACCATCATGCTAGCTCCTAGATTTGTTTCATTTGACCCTTACTGTTACCTGTGAGGGAGACAAATTCTCTTCGTTTCATATATAAGAAGACTGGCTCGGAGATATTTTGTAGCTCCAAGGTCACAAGGTGTGTAAGGGATGGAGCAAATCTTCTGATTCTCCTGTTCTAAAGCTTGCATTTCTTTTATTATGTTATGCTATAGGGGCTCTGAGGAGGTCGTATGAGACAATGGATGTGAAAGGACCTAACACTTGGCTGGTGCATTAAACACCCCGTAAAAGTTAGCTTTTACGAGTGCCTGGCAAATTGTCTAGAAATGTTTGTTATTATTGTCAGTACCTTATTTTGATGCTGACAGAGGAAAGTGTTCTTAATGGGAGGATGTGCCCTGTAGGAAGCTGAGCTATTAATAGCCAATAGTGATGTTTACTGCACTTCCTTATGAGACTTTAGTTCAGAAAGTTCGGAAATAGAAAAAACTGATCTAAATTGCTTAATCACAAAATGATAGACCACATTCCTCCTGAATTATCTCCTAAAGACATGACTTCTGTGGCTCTCAAGGAGCTGGATAGGCAAACTGCTTTTTGAAATCCTTGTTTTCAGTTGAGAAAATAAATAGAACTATATAAAGGACACTGCGACAAACATCATGTACTCACTCCCCAAGGTGAGTACATTATAGGTAATATTCATTTCAAATATATTTTTTTAAAAATCAGTAACTACAAATAAGTTCCCCTGTATTCCCCTTATCAGAAAATATTATCTTTCTCTTTTCATCCTTGTTTCCTTCTCTCCAACTGCCATCATAAATTTTGTGAATATCCAGTCCGTATCTCTTACTTTTTAATAAGATGTATGTAACCACAAACAGTGGATGTTGTTGTTTTAAGTATTTCCATCAAAAGTAATGTACTTCAACTTGTTATTTTCATAATCAGTCTCATGTTAGTGAGATTTAACAATGTCAGTACACGTGTCTAGTTTATACACTAATTGCTCTGTATTATTTTCTGAATATGCTGAAATTTTTCAGTACCCATGTTTTTGGACATTTGAATTATTTACAATTTTGGTGATACAAAATCGAATGCTAGTTTTTAGCTTACATTATTAGGATTATGTAAATATTGCTTACAGCTGAGCCATTAGGTTCTCATTTCTCTTCCTCTCAGTAATATCATTCCCAGATTTCTTGGCCCCCTTCCTTTAATCTGTACTGGGCCTGCTGTTTTGCTGTCCTCCCAGATTTCTCTTGATGAGAATCTCGGGATCCCCTTCTCTTCTCTCCAGCTGGCCGGTTCTGGGTCCCATGTCTTCCTCTTCCTGTGAAAGATTGTCTGTTGTATGGGAAACATCACTGTCATCCTTTTTAATATTTTCCCCTGCATTGCATGGCAGGAGCTTGAGACTCCATTTTCCAGAATTCTTTTTCTCATAATTTTGGGGTAATGTTTACCAAAGAGAGTATTCGCAGGAACTTTTGAAAGGCAAAATAGAAGACATAATTCTTTGATGGCAGTTACATGCAGACTGTAGGTAGAAGTGGGAAGCTCTTGAGAATCACCCTGGGGGCTGCAAGCAACTGAGATGGAATTCAACACTTTCTCTGAAACCACTTTCCCAGCATTTCCATCAGTTATGCAATTTTCCTTTTCAAAAAGTTGTATTTATTTATTTTAGAGAGAGAGAAACGTGCATGTGAGAGTACAAGCTGGGGAGGGGGGGATGATGGCAAAGGCAGAGGGAGAGAGAGAATCTCAAGCAGACTCCCCGCTGAGTGGGGAGCCCCAGCAGGGCTTGATCTCATGACCTGAGCCAAAATCAAAAGTCAGAAGCTTAGCTGACTGAGCCACCTAGGCGCCCCATCGATCGGTTGTGTAATTTTCTAGTTCCCTTTATTAATGCCTTTCTACTTGGAATATCTACACTGATCTTTGATTGATTACCATATTTTTTTGAACGCATCCTCTAGTGGCTAATCTCACAACTGACTAATAGTTTGCCTGAGTATAAGTCAAATCAGAGATATTTTTACCTTGGAATGTGTAAGGTATCCATGTACTGTCTTTAAGATTTCATTTTGTTATTGTTAACAAGCCTGAGCCTGATATTCTGATTCTTGATTCCTTACATGTGAAATTGAGCCTCTGCACTCCCGCTCCCCCAGAAGCTTACAAAGTTTCTCATAATCTCTGATTTCTTTAGTACCGAGGTGTTGTGTTTTCATATGAGCCTCTTAAGCATTGCGTGGGACAATCAGTGGTCCTCTTCTGTTTGGAAACTCCCTTCAGTGTTGGGAATTTTTCCATTTTCCTTTTCTTCTTGATAACTTCCTCCCTTCCCTTGTTTTTGCTCTTTCTGTCACCTCTATTAACCAGTTGTTTGTGATCCTGGCTTGATCCTTGTACTTACTCACTTTTCTTCTATTAAAAAAATAATCCCTTTTTCTTTTTGTTTTAATTTTTGAGAGTTATATTTGATTTTATCTTAAAACATTTAGGCTGATTTAAAAAATTGGTAATTTGGAATATATAACACTTAATATTTTTGTATTGATGATATATTTAGCAATTTTATAGAACTATTTCTAATAGTTTTCTATGAAGTTTCTTAGATTTTTTATGTGTATAATTTCTTTGCCTGCAAATAATGACACCGTTTTCTCTTTTTCTCCCCTCAATTTTTATCTTTTCTTTCTTTTTTTATTGTTTAGGAACTTTAATTCATGTTGACTACTGGTTAAAAACAAACATCCCTGCCTTATCTTACTGTTTGTGGGTAAGTTATATAGTGTCATCATTTAATATGTGGTTACTCTTTGTTCTCTTTGATTGAGACACTTGTAAATTTAAGGACATTTCAAGCCTAACATTCTTTATGTCAGCAATTTTTTTTTTTGCATTTGTTGAAATGACTACTTTTCCTTCTTTGTGCTATAGTTCATGTTGTGATTCTTATTTTTCTATTTTTTTGAATTGATTGTTATGTAATATAGATGACCTATTTCTGAAAAACTATTTTAGGCCTACTGGCTTTTTGTTAAGAGATATTTTTTACTTACACTTTATTCTTTGTGATTTTGAAAATCAGGTTTTAAAATACTTTATATAATCTATATTTTTATTGAAAATTATCAGGTTTTTAATTTTCTTGATCTAGGTTTTTTTGTAGTAATACTATTACTAAATATCTTTTAAATATAACTTATGGCTCTTTTTTTTTAAGATTTTTATTTTTAAGTAATATCTACACCCACCGTGGGGCTTGAATTTACAACCTTGAGATTAAGAGTTGCATGCTCTCCTGACTGAGCCAGCCAGACCCCCTAACTTATGGCTCTTTTTAAGCCCCTAGTATATTTTTACCTTTTGCTTTTACCTTTGCTCAACCTTCCCAGAAATTTGCACATTTTATTGGTCTTGATTAAAAAAAATTAAAAAAGAAAGGTTATTTTCTTGAATTTTTGCTTTTATTTTTCTAATTTCTTTTCTTCTAATTTACTAGATTAGTTCTTAATTTCTTTTCTTGGTAGTTGATTTAAATGTTAAATTGATTTACTGTCACTTTTTTTTTTTTTAAAGAAATACATTTAGAGCTACATATTTTCTCTAAGAATTTCTTTGGCTGCATTGTAGAATTTTGAAGTAGGGGCTTTCTTTTTTTAAACCAATTTCAGAATATTTAAAATTTTTTCCTTGTAATTTCATCTTCAACTCATGAATTAGACTATGGTTTTTTAAATATCTAAATGTTATTTTATCTTTTCTAAGAGTGTGTTTTTGTTGTTTTTTATCAAGTAGCATTTAAATTAGAAAACATCACTGATATATTTATTTTGGTTGAGTTTTTCTATATGGGATTTATTGTCTGATCTATTTTTAAAAATGTGTTCTAAATAAAGTTTGTTAGATTAATTAATAATTGATATATTAATTTCTGGTATGTATTTTAAATTGTCCCACTATATTTGTGAATTTAATAATTTCTTCTAATAATTCAGTTTATACTTTATATATTTAGAAATATGTTCTTAGATGCATATCAGTCTATACCTGTATATTTAGTTTGTGAGTTTCTGTCTTATTTTTATGTCATATTACTCTCAATCTCTATTAATGCATTTGCATTTGTTTTACCTGACAATAATATTGCACTGCCAGTGTATTATACATCTACCTACCTACCTATTATTCATTCATCAACCGTTTTAATGAGGTAAAATAGACATAAAATGAATTGCATATATGTAAAGTGTACAATTTGACATATGAATAGATCTCTGAAACCATTACCTCAGTCAAAAAAATGAACATATCTATCATTTCCTGGAATTTTCTTGTGCCCCTTTTTAATCCTTCCCTCCTAGACCTCACTGCTTTCTCCCCAGACAACTACTGATCTGCTGTCACCATAGATTAGCTTGTACTTTTTAGACTTTCATATAAATGTTATCATATATAATGTACTCTAGTTTGAATGGCTTCTTCTCTAGAGTATAATTATTTTGAGATTCTTAGTGTTGGCATTTATCTTAGTCTTGCTGTTTTAGGCAATCTGATGCTCTGTGTCTTACTTGGGTTGTTTAGACCATTTACATTTAATGTAAATATTTAAATGGCTGAGTTTAAATCTACCAAACTGCTATTTGTTTTCTCTTTGTCTCACCTATTCTTTGTTTCCCTTTTATTCTCTTTCACTGTTTTATTTTGAATTAATTGAATATTATTTGTCATTTTATTTTATCTTTTTGGCTTATTAGAGTTCTTCATTATTTTAAAAGTTACTTTAGAATTTACAGTATACAGCTTAAACTCCAGAGTCTACCTGGAAGTGATACTATTCTACTTGATGTATAAGAAAAATACCTAGAATTTATTTCCCTTAAGTTTTTAAAATATCCATACTAATAGTGAGTTTCCTAATGGTCTAATTTTTATATCTGTCTATTCTTGATTACAATCTCCCTGTTTTCAGTTTATAATTTTTGTAATTTTTTAAAAATTTTTTATTGTTATGTTAATCACCATACATCATTAGTTTTTGGTGTAGTGTTCCATGATTCATTGTTTGTGCATAACACCCAGTGCTCCATGCAGAACGTGCCCTCTTTAATACCCATCACCAGGCTAACCCATCCCCCCACCCCCCTCCCCTCTAGAACCCTCAGTTTGTTTTTCAGAGTCCATCGTCTGTCATGGTTCGTCTCCCCCTCCGATTTTCCACCCTTCATTCTTGCGCTCCTGCTATCTTCTTCTTCTTCTTTTTTTTTCTTAACATATATTGCATTATTTGTTTCAGAGGTACAGATCTGTGATTCAACAGTCTTGCACAATTCACAGCATTAACCATAGCACATACCCTCCCCAGTGTCTATCACTGAGCCACTGCATCCCTCCCACCCCACCCCACTCCAGCAACCCTCAGTTTGTTTCCTGAGATTAAGAATTCCTCATATCAGTGAGGTTATATGATACATGTTTTCTCTGATTGACTTATTTCGCCCGGCATAACACCCTCCAGGTCCATCCACGTTGTTGCAAATGGCAAGATCTCATTCCTTTTGATGGCTGCATAATATTCCATTGTATATCTATACCACATCTTCTTTATCCATTCCTCTGTTGATGGACATCTTGGCTCTTTCCACAATTTGGCTATTGTGGACATTGCTGCTATAAACATCGGGGTGCACATACCCCTTTGGATCCCTACATTTGTATCTTTGGGGTAAAGATAGTAGTGCAATTGCTGGATGGTATGGTAGCTCTATTTTCAACTTTTTGAGGAAGCTCCATACTGTTTTCCAGAGTGGTTGCACCAGCTTGCATTCCCACCAACAGTGTAGGAGGGTTCCCCTTTCTCCACATTCCCGCCAACATCTGTCCTTTCCTGACTTGTTAAATTTAGCCATTCGGACGGGTGTGAGGTGGTATCTCATTGAGGTTTTGATTTGGATTTCCCTGATGCTGAGCGATGTTGAGCACTTTTTCATGTGCCTGTTGGCCATTTGGATGTCTTCTTTGGAAAAATGTCTGTTCATGTCTTCTGCCCATTTCTTGATTGGATTATTTGTTCTTTCAGTGTTGAGTTGGATAAGTTCTTTATAGATTTTGGATACTAGCCCTTTATCTGATATGTCATTTGCAAATATTTTCTCCCATCTGTCGGTTGTCTTTTGGTTTTGTGGACTGTTTCTTTGCTGTGCAAAAGCTTTTTATCTTGATGAAATCCCAATAGTTCATTTTTGCCCCTGCTTCCCTTGCCTCTGGCAGTGTTTCTAGGAAGAAGGTGCTACGGCTGAGGTCGAAGAGGTTGCTGCCTGTGTTCTCCTTTAGGATTTTGATGGACTCCTGTCTCACGTTTAGGTCTTTCAACCATTTGAGTCTATTTTTGTGTGTGGTGTAAGGAAATGGTCCAGTTTCATTTTTCTGCATGTGACTGTCCCAATTTTCCCAACAGCATTTGTTGAAGAGACTGTCTTTTTTCCATTGGACATGCTTTTCTGCTTTGTCAAAGATTAGTTGACCATAGAGTTGAGGGTCCATTTCTGGGCTCTCGATTCTGTTCCACTGATCTATGTATCTGTTTTTGTGCCAGTACCATACTGTCTTGATGATGACAGCTTTGTAATAGAGCTTGAAGTCCGGAATTGTGATGCCACCAGCTTTGCTTTTCTTTTTCAACATTCCTCTGGCTATTCGGGGTCTTTTCTGGTTCCATACAAATTTTAGGATTACTTCTTACATTTCTGTGAAAAAAGTGGATGGTGTTTTGATGGGGATTGCATTGAATGTATAGATTGCTCTAGGTAGCATTGACATCTTCACAATATTTGTTCTTCCAATCCATGAGCATGGAACGTTTTTCCATTTCTTTGTGTCTTCCTCAATTTCTTTCATGAGTGTTTTATAGTTTTCTGAGTACAGATCCTTTGCCTCTTTGGTTAGATTTATTCCTAGGTATCTTATGGTTTTGGGTGCAAATGTAAATGGGATCGACTCCTCTCTTTCTTCTCTCTTGTTGTTGGTGTATAGGAATGCCACTGATTTTTGTGCATTGATTTTATATCCTGCCACTTTAATGAATTCCTGTATGAGTTCTAGCAGTTTTGGGGTGGAGTCTTTTGGGTTTTCCACGCAAAGTATCATCTGCAAAGAGTGAGAGTTTGACTTCTTCTTTGCCAATTTGGATACCTTTTATTTCTTTTTGTTGTCTGATTGCTGTGGCTAGGACTTCTAATACTATGTTGAATAGCCGTGGTGATAGTGGACATCCCTGCCGTGTTCCTGACCTTGGGGGGAAAGCTCTCAGCTTTTCCCCATTGAGAATGATATTCGCTGTAGGTTTTTCATAGATGGCTTTTATGATATTGAGGTATGTACCCTCTATCCCTATACTCTGAAGAGTTTTGACAAGAAAGGATGCTGTACTTTGTCAAATGCTTTTTCTGCATCTATTGAGAGGATCATATGATTCTTCTTTCTTTTGTTAATGTATTGTATCATGTTGATTGATTTGCGGTTGTTGAACCAAACTTGCAGCCCAGGGATAAATTCCACTTGGTTGTGGTGAATAATCCTTTTAACGTACTGTTGGGTCCTATTGGCTAGTATTTTGGTGAGAATTTTTGCATCCATGTTCATCAAGGATATTGGTCTGTAATTCTCCTTTTTGATGGGGTCTTTGTTTGATTTGGGGATCAAGGTAATGGTGGCCTCATAAAACGAGTTTGGAAGTTTTCCTTCCATTTCTATTTTTTGGAACAGTTTCAGGAGAATAGGTACTAATTCGTCTTGAAATGTTTGGTAGAATTCCCCTGGGAAGCCATCTGGCCCTGGGCTTTTGTTTGTTGGGAGATTTTTGATGACTGTTTCATTTTCCGTAGTGGTTAAAAGTCTGTTCAGGTTTTCTATTTCTTCCTGGTTCAGTTTTGACAGTTGATACATCTCTAAGAATGCACCCATTTCTTCCAGGTTATCTAATTTGCTGGCATAGAGTTGCTCATAATATGTTCTTATAATTGTTTGCATTTCTTTGGTGTTGGTTGTGATCGCTCCTCTTTCATTCATGATTTTGTTGATTTGGGTCATTTCTCTTTTCTTTTGGATAACTCTGGCCAGGGGTTTATCAATCTTGTTAATTCTTTCAAAGAACCAGCTCCTAGTTCATTCTACTCTTCTTTTGGTTTCCATTTCATTGATTTCTGCTCTGATCTTTATTATTTCTCTTCTCCTGCTGGGTTTAGGCTTTATTTGCTGTTCTTTCTCCAGCTCCTTTAGGTGTAGGGTAGAGCTGGGTATTTGAGACCTTTCTTGTTTCTTGAGAAAGGCTTGTATTGCTATATACTTTCCTCTTAGGACTGCCTTTGCTGCATCCCAAAGATTTTGAACAGTTGTGTTTTCATTTTCATTGGTTTCCATGAATTTTTTTTAATTCTTTAATTTCCTGGTTGACCCATTCATTCTTTAGTAGGATGCTCTTTAGCCTCCATGTATTTGACTTCTTTCCGGCTTTCCTCTTGTGATTGAGTTCTAGTTTCAAAGCATTGTGGTCTGAAAATATGCAGGGAATGATCCCAATCTTTTGGTACCGGTTGAGACCTGATTTGTGACCTAGGATGTGATCTACTCTGGAGAATGTTCCATGGGCACTAGAGAAGAATGTGTATTCCATTGCTTGTGAATGGAATGTTCTGAATATGTCTGTGAAGTCCATTTGGTCCAGTGTGTCATTTAAAGTCTTTATTTCCTTGTTGATCTTTTGCTTAGATGATCTGTCCATTTCAGTCAGGGGGGTGTTAAAGTCCCCCACTATTATTGTATTGTTGTCTATGTGTTTCTTTGCTTTTGTTATTAATTGCCTTATATAATTTGGCTCCTCCCATGTTAGGGGCATAGATATTTACAATTGTTAGATCTTCTTGTTGGATAGACCCTTTAAGTAGGATATAGTGTCCTTCCTCATCTCTTATTACAGTCTTTGGTTTAAAATCTAATTTGTCTGATATAAGGATTGCCACCCCAGCGCTCTTTTGGTGTCCATTAGCATGGTAAATAGTTTTCCACCCCCTCACTTTCAATCTGGGGGAGTCTTTGGGTCTAAAATGAGTCTCTCGCAGACAGCATATCGATGGGTCTTGTTTTTTAATCCAAACTGATAGCCTGTGTCTTTTGATTGGGGCATTTAGCCCATTTACATTCAGGGTAACTACTGAAAGATATGAATTTAGTGCCATTGTATTGCCTGTAAGGTGACTGTGACTGTCTCTTGTCTGTGTTCCTTTCTGGTTTATGTTGCTTTTAGGCTCTCTCTTTGCTTAGAGGACCCCTTCCAATATTCTTTTAGGGCTGGTTTTGTGTTTGCAAATTCCTTTAGTTTTTGTTTGTCCTGGATGCTTTTTATCTCTCCTTCTATTTTCAATGACATCCTAGCTGGATATAGTATTCTTGGCTTTTTTTTTCTCATTTAGTGCTCTGAATATATCTTGCCAGTCCTTTCTGGCCTGCCAGGTCTCTGTGGATAGGTCTGTTGCCAGTCTAATGTTTCTACCATTGTATGTTACATATCTCTTCTCCCGAGCTGCTTTCAGGATTTTCTCTTTGTCTCTGAGACTCATAAGTTTTACTATTAGATGTCGGGGTGTTGACCTATTTTTATTGATTTTGAGAGGGGTTCTCTGTGCCTCCTGGATTTTGATGCCTGTTTCCTTCCCCACATTAGGGAAGTTCTCTGCTATAATTTGCTCCAATATACCTTCTGCCCCTCTCTCTCTTTCTTCTTCTTCTGGGATCCCAATTATTCTAATGTTGTTTCGTCTTATGGTATCGCTTTCTCTCGAATTCTGCCCTCATGATCCAGTAGTTGCTTATCTCTCTTTTTCTCAGCTTCGTTATTTTCCATAATTTGGTCTTCTATATCGCTGATTCTCTCTTCTGCCTCATTTATCGTAGCAGTTAGTGCCCCCATTTTTTATTGCACTTCATTAACAGCCTTTTTGATTTCGACTTGGTAGATTTTAGTTCTTTCATTTCTCCAGATAGGGTTTCTCTAATAACTTTCATGCTTTTTCCAAGCCCAGCTAGTATCTTTAAAATCATGATTCTGAACTCTAGGTCCGACATCGTACTAATGTCCGTATTGAGTAGGTCCCTGGCAGTCAGTACTACTTCTTGTTCTTTTTGTTGAGGTGAATTTTTTCTGTCTTGTCATTTTGTCCAGAGGAGAATAGATGAATGAGAGAACAAAATGCTAACAGGGTAACAACATCCCCAGAAAATATAGTCCAAAAAATCAGAAAAGGCCTGAAACCGGGGGAAAGGAAAGGGAAAGAAAGAAAAAAGAAAGAGGAAAAAAAGAAGAAAAAGATAAAAAACAAACAAAAACAGAAGAAAACAAAACCAAAAAACAGATTATGATCAAATATGATCAGGCTGGTGCATAGATCAGTGCCACACACTAGATTTTGGGTGTATTTTGGTGTGTTAGAAGAAAGTGCCTCCCAAAATTTTAAAGAAAGAAAAACATATATGTACAAAAACAAGGGTTGATAAGATGAAGGGATGGAATATGACAGTAACGATGAAATTATAAAAAAAATTTATAAAAGGAATTAAGATAAGAAGTTGTTTGAAAAAAGAAAGAAGAGGATTTAAAAAAAAAAAAA